>NW_001856254.1:0-891 GCF_000209125.1 Entamoeba dispar SAW760
GAGCGAGCTCTACCAATTGAGCTACATCCCCTAAGGTAATAATAGAGATATAAGAAATGAGAGATATAGGAAAGGAATAGATATATAGAGAAATAGATATATAGATAATAAAAAGTTAAAAGTATATATAAGAATAAGACAATATATATAAGATACAGTTAAAAGAATGCATCCGGTGGGGTTCGAACCCACGCATCTTGCGATAGCCGTTCTTGAGACGGCCCCCTTAGACCACTCGGGCACGAATGCTTCGTTATAGAAAGGGAAAAGAGTAAGAAAATGAATAGGAATAGTAATAATAATAAAAAGGAATAAAATACATAATAAGGTGTACATATACATAAGGGTGTATAAGTTGTATAAGTTGTATAAGTTGTATAAGTTGTATAGATAAGAAAGATAGTATAAGTAGTATAAATACTAAGATACATATATAATAGAAGTAAAGATAATATAGTAAGAAGTAGAATAAGAAGTGTATAAGTATAATAAACATAATAAACATAATAAACATAATAAACATAATAAAGAACATAATAATAATAAACATAATAATAATAATAATAGAAATAAGAATATAGATATATATAATATAATAATATATAAAGAAACATATAAGTGAAGTGTATAAAAAGAATGCATCCGGTGGGGTTCGAACCCACGCATCTTCCGATAGCCGAGCTTAAATCGGCCCCCTTAGACCACTCGGGCACGAATGCTTTGATATATAAATACAGAAATAATGAAGTCTATAAAACTATAAAGGTATAAGTCAGACTATAAGATACACACATATAGTATAGACTAGTAATAATAAAGTGATAAAGTGATAAAGTGATAAAGTGATAAAGTGATAAAGTGATAATAAGGGAATAAGTTAATAAGGTAATA
>NW_001856253.1:0-994 GCF_000209125.1 Entamoeba dispar SAW760
TGATGAGTCCTGAATGGATGGCATTATAATTTCTTAACTGATACTCGACCGTTAAAATGAAGACATTTTAACGAGTAAGGAAACGAAATGGCGTAAGGACAACAAAAGTAGTAAAGATTTAAAGTAATTTAGATTGAAACTGTCCTTAGTGCAGATCTTGGTGGTAGTAGCAAATACTAAGAAGAGGAAAAAAACATCTTAGAACTGAAGAGGAGAAAGGTTCCTAAACAACATTACTTGGATTAGGGTGAATCGATCCTAAATTACAGATGGAAATCCTTAAGAAATATATAAGTGACATATAGTCAATATAAGGATTGAAAGGGAATAAGATTAATAGTTCTTAATCAAGAGAATTAATGATTAAATCTTAGAAATAAGATTAAATCGAATAAAATGGTAACATATCATGAACTTTAAAATGGAGTGTGAAAATCTACGGAAGAGTTCTCTTTTCTTCTTAACAAAAGTAAACTCCACTGAAATGAATCAATCAGAGAAGTGGAATTTATTGGCTTTGTAAGAAATTCAACATATGATTGAATTGTGGTATTTTTGCAGTCTTCATAAAAATTAAAGGGAATCTTAGCATAAAGCTAATTAAAGAATTCTTTTGCTCGTACTAATAACCGCAACAGGTCTCCAAGAAGCAAAATCTTTAGTTAAATAGAATAACGCAGGTAAGGGAAGTCGGCAACATAGCTCTGTAAGTTAGCAAGAAAGAGTAGCTCTGGTGATTTCCTTGTAAAAGGATTAAAATCGAATCAGAACTTTAAAGGTTAGGGGAATCCGACTGTTTAATAAAAACATAGCATTCTGATAAATCTAAAAGGTTCATTACAGAATGTGATTTCTGCCCAGTGCTCTGAATGTCAAGGTAATGAAATTTACTTAAGCGCGGGTAACGGCGGGAGTACTATGACTCTCTTAGTAGCCAATGCCTCGTCATCTATTAGTGACGCGCATGATGGATCACCGTGATCCACTGTCCTAT
>NW_001856252.1:0-1056 GCF_000209125.1 Entamoeba dispar SAW760
TATATAAGTGAAGGAGGTATGGAGTGTATCTAGTATAGACAATAAAGACAATAAAGACAATAAAGACAATAAAGACAATAAAGACAATAAAGACAATAAAGACAATAAAGATAATAAATATAATAAAGACAATATAAATAATATAAATAATATAAATAATATAGATAATATAGATATAATAAATGATAAGAATATAATATATAATAATATATAAACATATATAGATAGAGAATATAAAATAAAAAAACTAAAAGAAATAGAATATAATATAATAATAAAAGAAATAGTTCCAATACTATCAATCATATCAACTTGACATCCTTTTCAACCCAGGTCTATCATTCGTAGACAGGTTTTCGTTGCTCCGTTAACCGGCCTCACGCTGTACCCTGTTCGTTACCTTCCGCACTAAATCTACCTACGTAAATTAAGTAATGAAGTACGAAGATATGGGATGGGGTAGTCTCAAATGTTCATAATTATGATAGGATCAATTCTATTTTTTTATAATGATTCCAAACAATTTGGTTACAGATGGGCGTTACTCATCCAATCACTAAGTTTTTAATAAGATTAATGATATAAAATATAAATAAGTAAGTAAAGAAAAATTATGGGAGATTATAAACAAGAAAAGATATAAATAGGTAGAGGGTAACTGGTCAAAGAAGTTAACTAAGTATCTAAGTATATATGGAATAGATAAGTTAAAAGGATAGTCACAGTATAGATAGTATAAGTAGTATAGATAAGAACAGAAGTAAGATATAAAATATAAGATATAAGATATAAGATATAAAATATAAAAAGAGAAGTGAATATATATAATATATAATATATAAGTAAATATGAATAATATTTAATATATAATATATAATATAGTAGTAGTTAATAGTATAAATAGGATATATAAGATAATAAGTTTAAAGTAGAAGTGAATATATATATATATATACATAGAAAAGTGGATATATATATATAAAAAAGTGTAAGCGACTATGGGGATCGAACCCATGACCTTCTGTTTACAGACAGATGCTCTACCGCTAAGCTAAA
>NW_001856251.1:0-725 GCF_000209125.1 Entamoeba dispar SAW760
ACGAAAGTATAAAAATTTATAAGGTAAAAGTTGTTCAGAATTGAATTCTAAACAATTCATTTCTCATACATAATTATGTTAAATAAAATGATGAAATAATCATGAAAAAATTGTTAAAAAATGAGGTCTTCAGATTACCTCCAAGAACATTTTTTACCTTATAAGTTTTCATTAAAACAACCTTGTTACAGAGATATGATAAAATTGACTCAGTGACAAAAAATATTGACTCTACTCATCTATACGTCCTTCAATACTTTATCTACAAAACAATTATTTTATTTGATATATCAGTATTATAATTATTATTTTATATTATATGAAAAACGATGTATATTTAAGATAAGTCATTTTTTGTGTCTCAAAAAAATCATGATAGAAGTATCATTTTTTATAAATTTTTATTAATAAATCACTTGTTTAAAATTAATATCTGAACAACTTTTACCTTATAAATTTTTATACTTTCGTTGACATTTTTTGAGATATGAATGATTATTTTTATTAAAGACTATTAAAAAATTATTTAATATCTTTATATCTCATTCTTTAAATTAAATTCTGTTTAACAATTATCTTAATCTGTATTAGTTATTATTCATGATTTATTTATTTTATTTTATCTTCATTATGTATTTCTTTTTAATATTAATCATTATTTTTTTATATTAATATCTCAAAAAATGTCAACGAAAGTATAAAAATTTATAAGGAAAAGTGTCAGA
>NW_001856250.1:0-802 GCF_000209125.1 Entamoeba dispar SAW760
AAAAAATATTGACTCTACTCATCTATACGTCCTTCAATACTTTATCTACAAAACAATTATTTTATTTGATATATCAGTATTATAATTATTATTTTATATTATATGAAAAACGATGTATATTTAAGATAAGTCATTTTTTGTGTCTCAAAAAAATCATGATAGAAGTATCATTTTTTATAAATTTTTATTAATAAATCACTTGTTTAAAATTAATATCTGAACAACTTTTACCTTATAAATTTTTATACTTTCGTTGACATTTTTTGAGATATGAATGATTATTTTTATTAAAGACTATTAAAAAATTATTTAATATCTTTATATCTCATTCTTTAAATTAAATTCTGTTTAACAATTATCTTAATCTGTATTAGTTATTATTCATGATTTATTTATTTTATTTTATCTTCATTATGTATTTCTTTTTAATATTAATCATTATTTTTTTATATTAATATCTCAAAAAATGTCAACGAAAGTATAAAAATTTATAAGGTAAAAGTTGTTCAGAATTGAATTCTAAACAACTCTTTATTTAATGATGTTGTAATGATAAATTGAACGATTTTATTCATCTTTTTAACGTTTGAATTGAAATAGTTTAAATAATAAAATAATATAGTTTTTTAATAGAAAAGATTTTTTGAAAAATGTTGATTTAAAAATAAATAACTTATACTTCATAAAATCTTGATTTAAAAAATGTTATTTCTACAATGAATAACAAAAAATAATCTATAAATAGAACACTATTATTTTAATAATTATTAATATCTCAAATGTACTGCGTCAAGAATAATAA
>NW_001856249.1:0-730 GCF_000209125.1 Entamoeba dispar SAW760
TCATGAATAATAACTAATACAGATTAAGATAATTGTTAAACAGAATTTAATTTAAAGAATGAGATATAAAGATATTAAATAATTTTTTAATAGTCTTTAATAAAAATAATCATTCATATCTCAAAAAATGTCAACGAAAGTATAAAAATTTATAAGGTAAAAGTTGTTCAGAATTGAATTCTAAACAATTCATTTCTCATACATAATTATGTTAAATAAAATGATGAAATAATCATGAAAAAATTGTTAAAAAATGAGGTCTTCAGATTACCTCCAAGAACATTTTTTACCTTATAAGTTTTCATTAAAACAACCTTGTTACAGAGATATGATAAAATTGACTCAGTGACAAAAAATATTGACTCTACTCATCTATACGTCCTTCAATACTTTATCTACAAAACAATTATTTTATTTGATATATCAGTATTATAATTATTATTTTATATTATATGAAAAACGATGTATATTTAAGATAAGTCATTTTTTGTGTCTCAAAAAAATCATGATAGAAGTATCATTTTTTATAAATTTTTATTAATAAATCACTTGTTTAAAATTAATATCTGAACAACTTTTACCTTATAAATTTTTATACTTTCGTTGACATTTTTTGAGATATGAATGATTATTTTTATTAAAGACTATTAAAAAATTATTTAATATCTTTATATCTCATTCTTTAAATTAAATTCTGTTTAACAATTATCTTAATCTGTATTAGTATATC
>NW_001856248.1:0-953 GCF_000209125.1 Entamoeba dispar SAW760
ATTTTATTTTATGGTTATTAATATTATCAATTAGTTATTAATATCTCAAAAAATGTCAACGAAAGTATAAAAATTTATAAGGTAAAAGTTGTTCAGAATTGAATTCTAAACAACTTTTTATTTAATGATATTATAATGATTAATTGAACGATTTTTTATTTATTTTTTTAATGTTTGAATTGAAATAGTTTAAATAATAAAATAATATAGTTTTTTAATTTAAAATAGTCTTTAACTTTACTAATTGAATAAATGGATAATTAAATCATTTTCTATAAAAAGTAATAAATATCAAATAACTTTTAGTGTACTAGTAATTGTTATAGTTATTATTAATTCTTGACGCAGTATAGATAAAATAATTTTTAACAATTCATTTTAATGATTAATGAATAAATGGATAATTAAATCATTTTCTATAAAAAGTAATAAATATCAAATAACTTTTAGTGTACTAGTAATTGTTATAGTTATTATTAATTCTTGACGCAGTATAGATAAAATAATTTTTAACAATTCATTCTAACATAATTTATTAATTATTGATAATTAAATCATTTTCTATAAAAAGTAATAAATATCAAATAACTTTTAGTGTACTAGTAATTGTTATAGTTATTATTAATTCTTGACGCAGTATAGATAAAATAATTTTTAACAATTCATTCTAACATAATTTATTAATTATTGATAATTAAATCATTTTCTATAAAAAGTAATAAATATCAAATAACTTTTAGTGTACTAGTAATTGTTATAGTTATTATTAATTCTTGACGCAGTATAGATAAAATAATTTTTAACAATTCATTTTAATGATTAATGAATAAATGGATAATTAAATCATTTTCTATAAAAAGTAATAAATATCAAATAACTTTTAGTGTACTAGTAATTGTTATAGTATATAATTCTTGACGCAGTATAGATAAAAAATTTTAAAATTCATTCTA
>NW_001856247.1:0-999 GCF_000209125.1 Entamoeba dispar SAW760
CCTTTATTGTTATGGGGGTGTAGCTCAGATGGTAGAGCACTCGCTTTGCATGCGAGGGGCAAGGGGATCGATACCCCTCACCTCCATTATTATCTATTATTACCTTTTATTCTTTTATGTTATTTCTTATATATCTTATATTCTCTTTTATATACAGTAGTACTTCCTTATTCTTATTATATTAAAAATTTATGTATATATATATATATATTATTATGTTTATTCTTATTTTATATATGTGTATATGTATATATATATATATTTATGTACCTTATATATATCCATTTATTCTTTTATCTTTTATTAACTTATATCCTTATATTTTTATGTTTAAAACGACCGACTTTCCTTATATTTTTATGAATAAAACGACAATGGCAGGATTCGAACCTACGCTCCAAATGGAAACTCCTTAGCAGGGAGCCGCCTTAACCGCTCGGCCACATTGTCTTTGATTAATATTGCTATCTCTTATTATATATTTTTTTATAAATTTTATACTTATTATATCTTATTTATATATATATTCTATCTTTTTTTTTATATCTATTTTATATCTTCTATTCACTTATTCATATATATATATATTTATTTATATATTTATATATATATACAACTCTTACCTTCATATATTACACTTATTCATGTATATATATACAACTCTTACCTTCTTATAGAAGTCTTCAATAGTATAGCTGGTTAGTATCTTCGCCTGTCACGTGAAAGACCGGGGTTCGAATCCCCGTTGAAGAGTTCACTTTTTATACTATATATATGTATATATTCTTATTTATTAGTCACTTATACTATTAACTTTATCTATTCCTCTTATATATTATACTTATTATACTTATTATATATATTATATCTATTCTTACTCTATACCTTTATTATATTATTTATATTATATATATTATATATATTTATTATCCTTATTATTTTTATTATTCCACTTTTTTATCTATTATATCTATTCTCACTTCTTATACTTACTACTGT
>NW_001856246.1:0-914 GCF_000209125.1 Entamoeba dispar SAW760
ATAGGACTGCAGTTCCCGTGGTCATTGGTTCAAATCCGATTGTGCCCTTTTTTGTTCTTCATTTATTATATCTTCTTCATTATTACTTCTTTTTTATATTATATTATATCTTCTTTTATACCTTATTCATATTATTCACCTTTTTACCCTTTTTATCCTTATTATCTATTGATATTAAGGTTCCATGGTGTAGTGGCAGCATATGAGATTCTGGTTCTTAGGACCCCAGTTCGAATCTGGGTGGGACCATATTTTATACTTCCTTTTTTTACTTATATTAAATATATTAAAAATATATATATTTTATTTCTTATTATTATTATTATTATGAGTAAACTTTTATTCTTATATCTATATCTATATCTATATCTATATCTATATCTATATCTATATCTATTCTTATTATTTTTTTTATCACTTTCTTTATTTATGTATAATAACTATCTATGTATATTATACACTTCCACTTATACACCTATACACCTATACACCTAACACCTATACACCTAACACCTATACACCTAACACCTATACACCTAACACCTATACACCTATGCTTATGTTAAAAACAACGACAACGGCAGGATTCGAACCTACGCCTCCAGAGGAGAAGTGATTTCTAGTCACACGCCTTAGACCACTCGGCCACGTTGTCTTTTAGTGTGCTTATATTATGTTTGAATTTTTAAATATCCTATTAACTTATATATTCTTTACGACTATTATTAACTTTATTATATATATATTAACTTTCCTACTTATATTACTTATATTGCTTATATTACTTATATTCACTATATTATATCTTTTCTTTTATATTCTTCCCTTCTATATCTATATATATATCTATATGTACTACTACTACTACACTTACTTCTTCTTCTATATTTATATAATATATATCTATATGTACT
>NW_001856245.1:0-896 GCF_000209125.1 Entamoeba dispar SAW760
AAATTTTTATACTTTCGTTGAATTTTTTGAGATATGAATGATTATTTTTATTAAAGACTATTAAAAAATTATTTAATATCTTTATATCTCATTCTTTAAATTAAATTCTGTTTAACAATTATCTTAATCTGTATTAGTTATTATTCATGATTTATTTATTTTATTTTATCTTCATTATGTATTTCTTTTTAATATTAATCATTATTTTTTTATATTAATATCTCAAAAAATGTCAACGAAAGTATAAAAATTTATAAGGTAAAAGTTGTTCAGAATTGAATTCTAAACAACTCTTTATTTAATGATGTTGTAATGATAAATTGAACGATTTTATTCATCTTTTTAACGTTTGAATTGAAATAGTTTAAATAATAAAATAATATAGTTTTTTAATAGAAAAGATTTTTTGAAAAATGTTGATTTAAAAATAAATAACTTATACTTCATAAAATCTTGATTTAAAAAATGTTATTTCTACAATGAATAACAAAAAATAATCTATAAATAGAACACTATTATTTTAATAATTATTAATATCTCAAATGTACTGCGTCAAGAATTAATAACAACTGCATTTTTTAAGTGCATGATGTAAGGTAATAGATACCTAGTACTTTTTATTAAAATCAAAAAAGTGCACCTTTTTTCAATAAAATTGTTGAACTTGTATCTCATCTACAACCTCACCATTTCTGATAAAACTTTATTTTTTGGAGGTTCCATATAAAGTTACTAGATACCTAGTACTTTTTATTAAAATCAGACGCATTTAACTTCTTTCGTCTAATTTAGACAGAAACATGTCAAAAATTATCTCAGATAGAAAGCGACCAGAATTAATAATTTTTATCTTTTTGTAGAGTGCATATTAATGTGATTAATACTTAGTACTTTTT
>NW_001856244.1:0-987 GCF_000209125.1 Entamoeba dispar SAW760
TCTGATAAACTTTATTTTTTGGAGGATCCACAGAACGATATTGGATACCTAGTACTTTATATTAAAATCATAAAAAGTGCACCTTTTTTCAATAAAATTGTTGAATTAATATCTCTGCTACAACCTCACCATTTCTGATAAAACTTTATTTTTTGGAGGATCCACAGAACGATATTGGATACCTAGTACTTTTTATTAAAATCAAAAAAGTGCACCTTTTTTCAATAAAATTGTTGAACTTGTATCTCATCTACAACCTCACCATTTCTGATAAAACTTTATTTTTTGGAGGTTCCATATAAAGTTACTAGATACCTAGTACTTTTTATTAAAATCAGACGCATTTAACTTCTTTCGTCTAATTTAGACAGAAACATGTCAAAAATTATCTCAGATAGAAAGCGACCAGAATTAATAATTTTTATCTTTTTGTAGAGTGCATATTAATGTGATTAATACTTAGTACTTTTTATTAAAATTGACGACATTTAACTTCTTTCATCTAATTTAGACAGAAACATGTCAAAAATTATCTCAGATAGAAAGCGACCAGAATTAATAATTTTTATCTTTTTGTAGAGTGCATATTAATGTGATTAATACTTAGTACTTTTTATTAAAATTGACGACATTTAACTTCTTTCATCTAGTTTAGATAAAAAAGTTAATATCTCAAATACATAACTATCATAATTAATAATAATTATAGTTATGAGTAATAAACTATAATGTGTTTGATATTTATTACTTTTTAAAGAAATATAGATATTTAATTATTTATTGATTTTTTAACTAATATAACACTTGAAAAATATTTTATATAATTTTGAACGTAATTTATTTGTGGTATGAAATATTATATTATTATATATTTTGGTACATGTATTTATTGTTATAAATGTATAAAATTGAGTATACATTTCTATTTTATGATTTTTGTATCTATTTTAGAATAGATAATCAATCATCTGATTTTTGTTTTAATTT
>NW_001856243.1:0-862 GCF_000209125.1 Entamoeba dispar SAW760
TCTATATCTATATCTATATCATATCTATATCATTTATATAACTTATATCATTTATATAACTTATATCATTTATATAACTTATAACATTTATATAACTTATAACATTTATATAACTTATATATCCCTTTTTTTATCTTCCCAGTATTTTATGAATGTTATAGGGCTTGTGGCGCAATGGAAACGCATCAGACTACGAATCTGGGGATTGCAGGTTCGATCCCTGCCAAGCTCGTCTTTTTATTGACTAGATTACTTTACTTTAATCCCTTTCAACTTCTATAACCTTTATATTCTATTATATATATATTTCTTTATTTATATATATATATATATTTCTTTATTTATTTATTTATATATATCTTTATTTATATATCTATGTATGTATTTATTTCTATATTCCTTTATTTCTATATTTCGATATTTCTATATTCCTTTATTCCTTTATTCCTTTATTTAAAAAAAAACTCTCTATATAAAAACAAAAAGGTAGATTACCTGACGTTCCCATCTGTGTGAACATAATGGTACTGATCAGGCTCTAAGCATCTTTACTTCCGTGTTCGGATGGGAACGGGTGTATCCTACTTGATATGAACCTACCGTTATCCTACTTACTTATGACTATGACTATCATATATTTTCTTATATTATTATATTATTATATGACTATGTACTTTTATTATTATTCCTAGTCTGTTTATTTTATATCTTATCTTTCTTATGTCTTTTATATATCATATCTATATCTATATCTATATCATATCTATATCATTTATATAACTTATATCATTTATATAACTTATATCATTTATATAACTTATAACATTTATATAACTTATAACATTTATATAACTTATATATC
>NW_001856242.1:0-578 GCF_000209125.1 Entamoeba dispar SAW760
AATCACTTGTTTAGAATTAAATTCTGAACAACTTTTACCTTATAAATTTTTATACTTTCGTTGACATTTTTTGAGATATTAATATAAAAAAATAATGATTAATATTCAAAAGAAATACATAATGAAGATAAAATAAAATAAATAAATCATGAATAATAACTAATCCAGATTAAGATAATTGTTAAACAGAATTTAATTTAAAGAATGAGATATAAAGATATTAAATAATTTTTTAATAGTCTTTAATAAAAATAATCATTCATATCTCAAAAAATGTCAACGAAAGTATAAAAATTTATAAGGTAAAAGTTGTTCAGATATTAATTTTAAACAAGTGATTTATTAATAAAAATTTATAAAAAATGATACTTCTATCATGATTTTTTTGAGACACAAAAAATGACTTATCTTAAATATACATCGTTTTTCATATAATATAAAATAATAATTATAATACTGATATATCAAATAAAATAATTGTTTTGTAGATAAAGTATTGAAGGACGTATAGATGAGTAGAGTCAATATTTTTTGTCACTGAGTCAATTTTATCATATCTCTGTAACAAGGTTGTTTTA
>NW_001856241.1:0-435 GCF_000209125.1 Entamoeba dispar SAW760
TTCTTATGTTATTATATTATTATATGACTATGTACTTTTATTATTATTCCTAGTCTGTTTATTTTATATCTTATCTTTCTTGTGTCTTTTATATATCATATCTATATCTATATCTATATCATATCTATATCATTTATATAACTTATATCATTTATATAACTTATATCATTTATATAACTTATAACATTTATATAACTTATAACATTTATATAACTTATATATCCCTTTTTTTATCTTCCCGGTATTTTATGAATGTTATAGGGCTTGTGGCGCAATGGAAACGCATCAGACTACGAATCTGGGGATTGCAGGTTCGATCCCTGCCAAGCTCGTCTTTTTATTGACTAGATTACTTTACTTTAATCCCTTTCAGCTTCTATAACCTTTATATTCTATTATATATATATTTCTTTATTTATATATATATATATATTT
>NW_001856240.1:0-783 GCF_000209125.1 Entamoeba dispar SAW760
TTACTGAAAGCTTCCGTGGCTCAGTCGGCAGAGCGAACGGCTGTTAACCGTTAGGTCCTTGGTTCGATCCCAAGCGGAAGCGTCTTTTTTACTATTATTATTAACCTTTATGCTACTATTATTATTATTATCATCTTATTCACTTATTATTATATTATTATATTATATTATTATGTTCTTTTTTTATTCCCTTATTCCCTTATTCTTTCTCTTTAGTAGATATATTCTTATATTTCTATTTCTATTTATTATACTTATACATGTATATATGTATATATCTTTTTATACTTCCTTAGTATTTTACTTAGTATTTTACTTCCTATATCCTTATTAGATGTACCTACTTTATACTATTACCTATATGCTATTCTTATCCCTTTATACTATACTATTCTATTCCTCTTATACTATTCTTATCCCTTTATACCTTTATATTCTTATACTTTTATACTTTTATACTTTTATACCTATAACCATTTATACCTTTATACCTTTATACCTTTATACCTTTATACTTTATACTATTTCCTCTTATACCACCTATTCTTATTATAAAAATACGCCCCCCGTGGGGCTCGAACCCACGACCGCGCGGTTAAGAGCCGCGCGCTCTACCGACTGAGCTAGGAAGGCTCACAGATTATTAGTATTCTTGACTTCTAGACTATGACTATATTTATATATATTTTTATATTTATTTAAATTTTATTTTAATAATTATGGTTATTTTATATATGTAATGACTTATTATATTTATTCCCTTTTTATTCCATATTTCTTTAA
>NW_001856239.1:0-1045 GCF_000209125.1 Entamoeba dispar SAW760
GGGTTCGATTCCCGGCGATGGAATCTTTTTATACATATATCCTTATATTATATATCTATTTCTTTATATTATTTTATCTTATCTTTATTTATGTATATTTATATCTATTTATCTATTCTTACTTCTATTTCTATCATTATTTCTTATATATAACTATTTTATCTATATTTTTATATCCTTATCCTATATTCACTTATATTCTTCCTATTATATTCTTACTTCTATTATTTATACTACTTATACTATCTTCCTATTTATATTACTTATATTACTTATATTACTTATATTACTTATATTACTTATATTACTTATATTACCTTATGTATCACTTCCTGAGTTATCTCTTCTACTTTACTACTTATATCACTTATATCACTTTTCTATCCTTCTTCTTAAATATATCCTTCCTTTATATTTTCTTCCTATATAATACCTTAGTATATTTTTATGTATTATGTATTTTCCTTTTATTCCCTGCCCTTTTATTCTTCTTATTTTATTAATTGTTAAAGCGGGGTGGCGCAGTGGTAGCGCGGCAGGCTCATAACTTGCAGGTCGGTTGATCGAAACTTCCCTCCGCTGTTTTTATGTACTTTATTTTTATATGTTTATATATTATTAACTTTTTATTATATCAACTTATTATCTTTTTATATCACTAGTTATCACTACATATCACTACATATCACTACAAAACTCCTTCTTACTATCTAAAAAGATGGTTCCACCCGGGTTCGAACCGGGGACCCTCACTACGTGAAAGTGATGTGATAACCAACTACACCATGAAACCTTTTAGTACCTTATAGCCCCTTAAACTCAGTCCTTAACCTATCATGTATTCTATTCTATATTATTATCTTTATTATTATTTATATATCTATATCTATTCTATTATACCTTTTATATTATATATTATATATATATATATATATATTTATTAATCTTTTCTTATCCTTTTATCCTTTCACTTATGTATATATATATATATGTATCTATATTCTATACTACTACCTTTTTACTTTCTTATGTGTATATATATATC
>NW_001856238.1:0-654 GCF_000209125.1 Entamoeba dispar SAW760
AAAGGAATAAAGGAATAAAGGAATATAGAAATATAGAAATATAGAAATAAAGGAATATAGAAATAAATACATACATAGATATATAAATAAAGATATATATAAATAAATAAATAAAGAAATATATATATATATATAAATAAAGAAATATATATATAATAGAATATAAAGGTTATAGAAGTTGAAAGGGATTAAAGTAAAGTAATCTAGTCAATAAAAAGACGAGCTTGGCAGGGATCGAACCTGCAATCCCCAGATTCGTAGTCTGATGCGTTTCCATTGCGCCACAAGCCCTATAACATTCATAAAATACTGGGAAGATAAAAAAAGGGATATATAAGTTATATAAATGTTATAAGTTATATAAATGTTATAAGTTATATAAATGATATAAGTTATATAAATGATATAAGTTATATAAATGATATAGATATGATATACATATAGATATAGATATGATATATAAAAGACATAAGAAAGATAAGATATAAAATAAACAGACTAGGAATAATAATAAAAGTACATAGTCATATAATAATATAATAATATAAGAAAATATATGATAGTCATAGTCATAAGTAAGTAGGATAACGGTAGGTTCATATCAAGTAGGATACACCCGTTCCCATCCGAACACGGAAGTAAAGATGCTTAGAG
>NW_001856237.1:0-932 GCF_000209125.1 Entamoeba dispar SAW760
ACATAATATATATATATAATATATAAGTGAATAAGATGATAATAATAATAATAGTAGCATAAAGGTTAATAATAATAGTAAAAAGACGCTTCCGCTTGGGATCGAACCAAGGACCTAACGGTTAACAGCCGTTCGCTCTGCCGACTGAGCCACGGAAGCTTTCAGTAAGCATAAGTTAAGCAGAAGTTAAGCAGAAATGTTAAAGTAGATATGATAAGCAGAAATGATAAAGTAGATATGATAAGCAGAAATGATAAAGTAGAAATAATAAAGTAGATATGATAAAGTAAATATGATAAGCATAAGTTGAATAGGTAATAATAGGATAAAGTTATAAGGAGTAATAAGAAGGGTAATAATAGGATAAACATAATAAGAGGGTACATATATACATATATACATATATAAATATATACATATATAAATATATAAATATATACATAAGTACATATATACATAAAAGAATAAGAAGTACATAAGTACATATATAATATATATATATACATAGAAGAAATAAAAAGTAAAAAGTAAAAAGTAAAAAATAAGAATAAGGTATAGTAAAGATAGTCTATATATAATAGGTATAAAATAAGTAATAAGTAATAAGTAATAAGTAATATATAATATATAAAGAAATATAGAAATAAAAAGGAATAAATATAATAAGTCATTACATATATAAAATAAACATAAATAATAAAATAAAATTTAAATAAATATAAAAATATATATAAATATAGTCATAGTCTAGAAGTCAAGAATACTAATAATCTGTGAGCCTTCCTAGCTCAGTCGGTAGAGCGCGCGGCTCTTAACCGCGCGGTCGTGGGTTCGAGCCCCACGGGGGGCGTATTTTTATAATAAGAATAGGTGGTATAAGAGGAAATAGTATAAAGTATAAAGGTATAAAGGTATAAAGGTATAAAGGTATA
>NW_001856236.1:0-898 GCF_000209125.1 Entamoeba dispar SAW760
TTTTTTTGAGACACAAAAAATGACTTATCTTAAATATACATTCGTTTTTCATATAATATAAAATAATAATTATAATACTGATATATCAAATAAAATAATTGTTTTGTAGATAAAGTATTGAAGGACGTATAGATGAGTAGAGTCAATATTTTTTGTCACTGAGTCAATTTTATCATATCTCTGTAACAAGGTTGTTTTAATGAAAACTTATAAGGTAAAAAATGTTCTTGGAGGTAATCTGAAGACCTCATTTTTTAACAATTTTTTCATGATTATTTCATCATTGAGCATTACCTTTGAATAACAAAAAAGAATAACAAAAAATGACCTAAAAATAGTGAATAACAAAAAAGAATAACAAAAAAGAATAACAAAAACCCAACATACAAATGTTTTATATAACAACGAAAATTCCTTCTACACGGGGTAAATTTCAACAAAAATTGCAAAAAGACCCCCCCTACTCGAAATACGATTTTTGAAAATGCCCTTTTTGAAAAAACTACCGTTTTTTTGTTGAAATTAGAAGGAATAGAACGAAAAAAATTGATATTCCGTCGAAAAGTGAACCTTTATTACACAAAAGCTAGGAAAAACCATCGGATTAACACTAGACCAAAATTTTAAGATGGTAAAAGCTCGATTTGCCGAAAAGGATGACGTGGTTACCAACAAATATTCGGCATTTTCGGCGACATGTTTGTATGGATAATCTGAATCGTTTTCTATTTTTAGAAATTTTATAAATTATTTGTATGGATAATCTGAATCGTTTTCTATTTTTAGAATAATTCTATATTGTTTGTATGGATAATCTGAGTCGTTATCTAATTTTAGAAAAACTTTGAAGTTATTAATAAATTTATGAAGTAAAACAATAGTTTTTTCTAATAAATAA
>NW_001856235.1:0-945 GCF_000209125.1 Entamoeba dispar SAW760
GATACAGCAATGTGTGAGGCTAGTCTTAAATTATTCAGAGTGTAACTAAAAGAAAAATTATATTTAAAAGAGATAATTTAGATTGAATTCAGAACGAATGCTGAGCCAGAGAGAGTGAAAGCCTCGTCAATTTAAATATATTTTGAAAAGAATATAGTTTAGAAAAGAGTAAATTTATTTGGAAGTATAAATCGAAAAGGTGATAGTATTCATCAAAGTCTAAATATTACAGGAAAACTGATAGCAAAGAAGTACTGTGAAGGAAAACTTAAAAGAACTTTGGAAAAAGAGTGAAAAGAGCTTGAAAGAGTAATATGTGAACGGATAATTTATAAGAAAAATAGTAGAATGTATTATAAATAAAAATATAAAAAGATTAGATATATAAGTAGTATATTTAATAAGATTGTATTGAAATTTGTAATATAGGAAATTATTAAGAGCAAGAGAATTATTTCATTTATAGTGATTATTAATAAACGAGAATATTAAGAGAAATCTTAGTATTTAATTGTGAATTAAAAGTAAAAATCCAATAATAATGGAATGATAAAAGCTATTTAAGGTAAGATTAATACATTTAATCCCGAGAATAGAAACTCTTGAAGAAGTAAATTATCTACCCGTCTTGAAACACGGACCAAGGAGTCTAACATGGATGCGAATGAGAATAGCAGGAAAGCTATAACATGAAGAGAAAACGAAAAACTATGAGAGTGTAGAAATACATTTAGCAATAGTATCTTTCAATAGAAGAAGTAAATATGTTAGGACCCGAAAGATGGTGAACTATACTTGAACGGATTGAAGCCGAAGGAACTTTGGTGGAAGATTCACGCAGTGTTAACGTGCAAATTACTTGTCATATTTGAGTATAGGGGCGAAAGACTCATCGAACTATCTAGTAGCTGGTTCCACCTGAATATTCCCTTAGAGTCAAGTATA
>NW_001856234.1:0-863 GCF_000209125.1 Entamoeba dispar SAW760
AAAGAAGGAAAATATATAAAAGAAAAAAAAAGAAAATAAATAAAAGAGATAGAAGAAGGAATATAAAATCGGAAGGAGGTTGCAATCATAATGATAAAGAATAAACATATAAAAGAATAAAAAAAATAGCAGTTAATAGATATATCCATAAATGGATTTTCTTCATATTGAGAAGTGATTGATTCAGTTTGTTCAATCTGCTCTATTTCTACAATAGAGTTCATTTCTAACATACTCGCATTAGAAGGTTCCTCTTCTAATGTGTTGGCAGTGTGAATAAACATATAAAAGAATAAGTAAAGAAAATAAGAAAATAAAGAAAAAGAGAAAGAAGATAAAATAAAGGGGAATAAAGAAATTAAAAGAAAAGAAATAAAAAAAATAAGAAAGAAAGAAGAAGTAAAATAAGAGGGGAATAAGAAGAAAAGAAGAAAAGAATAAAGAAAAGAAGTGATAATAAAGAAAAAGAAGATAAAAGAGGAAAGAATAAATAATAAAAGAGGGAAATGATAATAAAAGATAAAGAATAAAAGAAAGAAATATAAAAAATATAAGAAATAATAAAAGTAGAGAGTATAAAAAGAAGAAATAAAGGTAAAGAAGAAATAAAGAAGAAATAAAAAAATAGAAGGATATAAAGAATAAATGAAATATAACATTATTTGTCATATCTCAAATGATTTTTATAATTTCTATCAATTTAAAAGTTATTTTGATTAATTGTATAACATATAACATTAATCAATCATTAATCATAATATTTTAATTTATAATTTTATTCAAATTAACACAACTAATTGTATTTAATAATAATCAAATAATAGATATAGTGATTTAAGATAATAGGATAAGTTATAAATTTA
>NW_001856233.1:0-921 GCF_000209125.1 Entamoeba dispar SAW760
GGTGAAAAGAACTAAGAACTGAAATAATATCATTCTAAGGAGACATACAGGATGAACAACAAATTAAAAAATAAGAGAGACTAATATACTAAGAAATATTAAGAGACTATTAGACTAATATACTAAGAGAATATTAAAAGATTACTAAGAGACTACTAGACTAATACGCTAAGAGATATTAAGAGACTATTAGACTAATACATAGGTGAGAATGTTAATGTTTGTATTATTTAATTTATAACAATATACTAACCAAATAGATTATTAGACTAAGAGATTTAAAAGACTACTAGACTATTATAAGATATTAAAAGACTACTAGACTACACAAGATATTAAAAGACTATTAATGTTTGTATTATTTAAACACAAAGAGATTATTAATGTTTGTATTATTTAATTTATAATTCTATACTAACCAAATAGATGAATAACTATGTATAATATAATAGTTTTGGGTCTCAAAAAACCCACGAGAAACAAAACTATTTTGAGTAGTATTTAATTATGTTAAGCATTCTTAAAATAAATTATAAACATATTTACAGCTTCATTAAATAAAACCATAAACATACATTACCATAAAAGCATTAAGAGAATAAGGATGATTAATAATAATTAATGCTACTATATAATGAGAGGAATAATAAAGAGAGAATATAGCATTTACGTTTGTTTAAATAATAAATTATGAGAGAATAGCACAGTTTGTCAATAAAATAATAAATAAAATAAGTATTCATAATATTTAGGGAGAATAATATAAGAGATAAACAGAATAAGTAATCTCATAGAAGAGATTAATTAAAGAAATAAGAAATGATTATTAAAAGAATTTAATATAATCATAATAGATATATGTTGTTAAGAATGAAAGAATTTAAAGAATAATATAGACTGATATAAGAAATTGTACTTGAT
>NW_001856232.1:0-985 GCF_000209125.1 Entamoeba dispar SAW760
TATATATGTATATATGTTTATATGTTAATATATATATATGTTTATGTTATCTACTTCTTTATATATGTTTATGTTTATGTTTATGTTTATGTTTAATCTTTCCCCTTTTTATATTTCTATTATTTATTTATATACTTTCACTTTCTTATATACTCCCTTTTTACTTTTTACTTCCTTCTTTAACTTGTAAGCTTCCTTAGCTCAGCTGGTAGCAGCGTTAGACTGAAGTTCTAAAGGTCGTTGGTTCGAACCCGACAGGAAGCATACGCTTTTTAGACTTTATATTACTTATCATATCCTAGATATATTAGATATACTACTTATACTACTTATACTACTTATACTATTTTTATTATTTTTATTATTTTTATTATTTTTATTATCTTTATTATCTTTATTATCTTTACTATCTTTACTATCTTTACTATCTTTACTATCTTTACTACACCTTCCATCTTATCTTATGTATATAACTATATCACTATATTCCCTACCAACTTATTATTATATGTATATCTTATCATATGTATATATCACTATTCTTTAGTTACTTACTTATCTATATATAAATATATATAAACCTTTATCTATATCACTATCTATATCCTTTATCTATATATATATATATCTTTGTCTATATCTTTATCTATATCACTTGATATATCTTTATCTACTTTATTTATATCACTAACTATATCCTTTTGACCTTTTACTACTTTATAAACCTTTCTTAGTGTATCTATATACCTTTGACCTTTTACCAGTTTATAAAGGTTTCATGGTGTAGTTGGTTATCACATCATCTTGACGTGGTGAGGGTCCCCGGATCGAACCCGGGTGAAACCATTTTATACTTATAGTAGATGTTTATACTTATAATGTATATCATTCCTTTATATATCTATTTTATATTTATATTTATATTTATATTTATATTTATACATCTATGTTTAATTATTTCAAAAACTTATACCTTATACCTATA
>NW_001856231.1:0-721 GCF_000209125.1 Entamoeba dispar SAW760
AATGTCAACGAAAGTATAAAAATTTATAAGGTAAAAGTTGTTCAGATATTAATTTTAAACAAGTGATTTATTAATAAAAATTTATAAAAAATGATACTTCTATCATGATTTTTTTGAGACACAAAAAATGACTTATCTTAAATATACATCGTTTTTCATATAATATAAAATAATAATTATAATACTGATATATCAAATAAAATAATTGTTTTGTAGATAAAGTATTGAAGGACGTATAGATGAGTAGAGTCAATATTTTTTGTCACTGAGTCAATTTTATCATATCTCTGTAACAAGGTTGTTTTAATGAAAACTTATAAGGTAAAAAATGTTCTTGGAGGTAATCTGAAGACCTCATTTTTTAACAATTTTTTCATGATTATTTCATCATTTTATTTAACATAATTATGTATGAGAAATGAATTGTTTAGAATTCAATTCTGAACAACTTTTACCTTATAAATTTTTATACTTTCGTTGACATTTTTTGAGATATGCTTTCCAGCACACTGGACTGGCCGTCATTTTACAAACATAATGAAGATAAAATAAAATAAATAAATCATGAATAATAACTAATACAGATTAAGATAATTGTTAAACAGAATTTAATTTAAAGAATGAGATATAAAGATATTAAATAATTTTTTAATAGTCTTTAATAAAAATAATCATTCATATCTCAAAAAATGTCAACGAAAGTATAAAAATTTATAAGGTA
>NW_001856230.1:0-988 GCF_000209125.1 Entamoeba dispar SAW760
GGTTAAGCTCTTTACTTCTTCTCTCTTTTACCCACTAGCTACTTCTCACTTCTACTAATATTTGCTTTTAATATACTCTTTTATTTTGGATATTGAATATCATATATACCTTGAAGTTCATAAGTATACTTTCAAGCATTCAAAGTTTGGATATTCACATTTTATTGTTCCTATCACTTATCGCAATTCATTGCGTTCTTCATCGCACAGGAAACTAAACTATCCAAAGTAATATTTTATTATACTTTTTCTTTCTTCTTATATTCTAATTCCTTTTATTCTTACTTTTATTATTTTCTTTGTAGATTATCTTATTCTATAAATTTCTTGTTTTATTTTAAAAGATTATTTCTTTTCTTTTAATGATCCTTCCGCAGGTTCACCTACGGAAACCTTGTTACGACTTCTCCTTCCTCTAAATAAGGAGATTTAAATCCATTTTTCTATCTATAAGACAGAATCCTAGAATTTCACCTCTTTATTCAATCGGTAGGAGCGACGGGCGGTGTGTACAAAGGGCAGGGACGTATTCATCTCGAGTTAATGACTCGATATTACAAGGAATTCCTCGTTCAAAACAAATAATTCCAATCATTTATCCCTGTCATGTACGTTCTTTTGAGTTTTCCTTAACTATTTCAATCTCGGTACACCACTTACTATCCCTACCTATTAGACATAGCCTAATAAATAAGGTGTAAATGATAAAATGCTCTCTAGTAACTCCATTGTAGCGCGCGTGCGGCCCAAGATGTCTAAGGGCATCACAGACCTGTTATTGCTGAATGCTTCCTTTTTCTTTTTCCCACGTTAAAAGAGTTCTAATCGAAATTAGATAACTAACAATTAAAATAGGACAATTGAAATGTGTCCCTTTAAGAAGTGGTACTTACGCACCTGTTCTTGCGAACATTTCTGTCTTATAGGCAGAAAACTAATTAATAGGTTTCAGTCTCGTTCGTTACCGGAATTAACTGACAATCACTCC
>NW_001856229.1:0-950 GCF_000209125.1 Entamoeba dispar SAW760
AAAATAAAGTTTTATCAGAAATGGTGAGGTTGTAGCAGAGATATTAATTCAACAATTTTATTGAAAAAAGGTGCACTTTTTATGATTTTAATAAAAAGTACTAGGTATCCAATATCGTTCTGTGGATCCTCCAAAAAATAAAGTTTTATCAGAAATGGTGAGGTTGTAGCAGAGATATTAATTCAACAATTTTATTGAAAAAAGGTGCACTTTTTTGATTTTAATAAAAAGTACTAGGTATCCAATATCGTTCTGTGGATCCTCCAAAAAATAAAGTTTTATCAGAAATGGTGAGGTTGTAGCAGAGATATTAATTCAACAAATTTGTTGAAAAAAGGTGCACTTTTTTGATTTTAATAAAAAGTACTAGGTATCCAATATCGTTCTGTGGATCCTCCAAAAAATAAAGTTTTATCAGAAATGGTGAGGTTGTAGCAGAGATATTAATTCAACAATTTTATTGAAAAAAGGTGCACTTTTTATGATTTTAATATAAAGTACTAGGTATCCAATATCGTTCTGTGGATCCTCCAAAAAATAAAGTTTTATCAGAAATGGTGAGGTTGTAGCAGAGATATTAATTCAACAAATTTGTTGAAAAAAGGTGCACTTTTTTGATTTTAATATAAAGTACTAGGTATCCAATATCGTTCTGTGGATCCTCCAAAAAATAAAGTTTTATCAGAAATGGTGAGGTTGTAGCAGAGATATTAATTCAACAATTTTATTGAAAAAAGGTGCACTTTTTTGATTTTAATAAAAAGTACTAGGTATCCAATATCGTTCTGTGGATCCTCCAAAAAATAAAGTTTTATCAGAAATGGTGAGGTTGTAGCAGAGATATTAATTCAACAAATTTGTTGAAAAAAGGTGCACTTTTTATGATTTTAATATAAAGTACTATATATCAATTATCTTCAAAAAGCACTCTGCAAAAAGATAAAAATTAT
>NW_001856228.1:0-247 GCF_000209125.1 Entamoeba dispar SAW760
GGTATAAAGTAATAAGTAATAAGTATAAAAGTATAAAAATAGAAAGGTATAATAGGTATAATAGGTAATAATAGGTATAAAAAGGGAATAAAAAATATAAAAGATATAAAAGATATAAAAAATATAAAAGATATAAAAGTTGAAATATATATATTAAGTACATAAATAATAAATAGGAAAACTAAGTCTAAAAAGATGCTCACACCAGGAATCGAACCTGGGTTATCAAAGCCACAATCTGATGTAC
>NW_001856227.1:0-899 GCF_000209125.1 Entamoeba dispar SAW760
CTTCGCTTGGGACGAACCAAGGACCTAACGGTTAACAGCCGTTCGCTCTGCCGACTGAGCCACGGAAGCTTTCAGTAAGCATAAGTTAAGCAGAAGTTAAGCAGAAATGTTAAAGTAGATATGATAAGCAGAAATGATAAAGTAGATATGATAAGCAGAAATGATAAAGTAGAAATAATAAAGTAGATATGATAAAGTAAATATGATAAGCATAAGTTGAATAGGTAATAATAGGATAAAGTTATAAGGAGTAATAAGAAGGGTAATAATAGGATAAACATAATAAGAGGGTACATATATACATATATACATATATAAATATATACATATATAAATATATAAATATATACATAAGTACATATATACATAAAAGAATAAGAAGTACATAAGTACATATATAATATATATATATACATAGAAGAAATAAAAAGTAAAAAGTAAAAAGTAAAAAATAAGAATAAGGTATAGTAAAGATAGTCTATATATAATAGGTATAAAATAAGTAATAAGTAATAAGTAATAAGTAATATATAATATATAAAGAAATATAGAAATAAAAAGGAATAAATATAATAAGTCATTACATATATAAAATAAACATAAATAATAAAATAAAATTTAAATAAATATAAAAATATATATAAATATAGTCATAGTCTAGAAGTCAAGAATACTAATAATCTGTGAGCCTTCCTAGCTCAGTCGGTAGAGCGCGCGGCTCTTAACCGCGCGGTCGTGGGTTCGAGCCCCACGGGGGGCGTATTTTTATAATAAGAATAGGTGGTATAAGAGGAAATAGTATAAAGTATAAAGGTATAAAGGTATAAAGGTATAAAGGTATAAATGGTTATAGGTATAAAAGTATAAAAGTATAAAAGTATAAGAATATAAAGGTATAA
>NW_001856226.1:0-839 GCF_000209125.1 Entamoeba dispar SAW760
TAAGTAAATTTCATTACCTTGACATTCAGAGCACTGGGCAGAAATCACATTCTGTAATGAACCTTTTAGATTTATCAGAATGCTATGTTTTTATTAAACAGTCGGATTCCCCTAACCTTTAAAGTTCTGATTCGATTTTAATCCTTTTACAAGGAAATCACCAGAGCTACTCTTTCTTGCTAACTTACAGAGCTATGTTGCCGACTTCCCTTACCTGCGTTATTCTATTTAACTAAAGATTTTGCTTCTTGGAGACCTGTTGCGGTTATTAGACGAGCAAAAGAATTCTTTAATTAGCTTTATGCTAAGATTCCCTTTAATTTTTATGAAGACTGCAAAAATACCACAATTCAATCATATGTTGAATTTCTTACAAAGCCAATAAATTCCACTTCTCTGATTGATTCATTTCAGTGGAGTTTACTTTTGTTAAGAAGAAAAGAGAACTCTTCCGTAGATTTTCACACTCCATTTTAAAGTTCATGATATGTTACCATTTTATTCGATTTAATCTTATTTCTAAGATTTAATCATTAATTCTCTTGATTAAGAACTATTAATCTTATTCCCTTTCAATCCTTATATTGACTATATGTCACTTATATATTTCTTAAGGATTTCCATCTGTAATTTAGGATCGATTCACCCTAATCCAAGTAATGTTGTTTAGGAACCTTTCTCCTCTTCAGTTCTAAGATGTTTTTTTCCTCTTCTTAGTATTTGCTACTACCACCGAGATCTGCACTAAGGACAGTTTCAATCTAAATTACTTTAAATCTTTACTACTTTTGTTGTCCTTACGCCATTTCGTTTCCTTACTCGTTAAAATGTCTTCATTT
>NW_001856225.1:0-1065 GCF_000209125.1 Entamoeba dispar SAW760
ATTACTTTTTATAGAAAATGATTTAATTATCAATAATTAATAAATTATGTTAGAATGAATTGTTAAAAATTATTTTATCTATACTGCGTCAAGAATTAATAATAACTATAACAATTACTAGTACACTAAAAGTTATTTGATATTTATTACTTTTTATAGAAAATGATTTAATTATCCATTTATTCATTAATCATTAAAATGAATTGTTAAAAATTATTTTATCTATACTGCGTCAAGAATTAATAATAACTATAACAATTACTAGTACACTAAAAGTTATTTGATATTTATTACTTTTTATAGAAAATGATTTAATTATCCATTTATTCAATTAGTAAAGTTAAAGACTATTTTAAATTAAAAAACTATATTATTTTATTATTTAAACTATTTCAATTCAAACATTAAAAAAATAAATAAAAAATCGTTCAATTAATCATTATAATATCATTAAATAAAAAGTTGTTTAGAATTCAATTCTGAACAACTTTTACCTTATAAATTTTTATACTTTCGTTGACATTTTTTGAGATATTAATAACTAATTGATAATATTAATAACCATAAAATAAAATATGACAAAAATTCTGTTAAAAAATTAAAATAATTATACTTTATTTTACCAATTTAATATTTAATGATAAAAAAGAAAGATAATTAATTATATTAAAATGTTAAAAATGAGTAAAAATTTAACCATAAAATAAAATATGACAAAAATTCTGTTAAAAAATTAAAATAATTATACTTTATTTTACCAATTTAATGAAAAAACAGAAAAGATAATTAATTATATTAAAATGTTAAAAAAGAATAAAAGGAATAAAAAGAAATAAATTTAATAATTTTAATGAATATAGGATGAAAAAAAGAATTGATAATACATTTTAAAATAAGTTTTATATAAATTTAAATAGAAATTACGGTTAAGTCTCAGCAAATCGTTTCATTCAATACCCGAGAGTATTGATTAAGAAACTCTAAAGCTTACAACACCGATTTCTGATGCCATCGTCTATAAGCAACAGTTATGCTTTGAATTTTGTTACTCAGTATTCACTACCC
>NW_001856224.1:0-994 GCF_000209125.1 Entamoeba dispar SAW760
TAATAATATAATATAATAATATAATAATAAGTGAATAAGATGATAATAATAATAATAGTAGCATAAAGGTTAATAATAATAGTAAAAAAGACGCTTCCGCTTGGGATCGAACCAAGGACCTAACGGTTAACAGCCGTTCGCTCTGCCGACTGAGCCACGGAAGCTTTCAGTAAGCATAAGTTAAGCAGAAGTTAAGCAGAAATGTTAAAGTAGATATGATAAGCAGAAATGATAAAGTAGATATGATAAGCAGAAATGATAAAGTAGAAATAATAAAGTAGATATGATAAAGTAAATATGATAAGCATAAGTTGAATAGGTAATAATAGGATAAAGTTATAAGGAGTAATAAGAAGGGTAATAATAGGATAAACATAATAAGAGGGTACATATATACATATATACATATATAAATATATACATATATAAATATATAAATATATACATAAGTACATATATACATAAAAGAATAAGAAGTACATAAGTACATATATAATATATATATATACATAGAAGAAATAAAAAGTAAAAAGTAAAAAGTAAAAAATAAGAATAAGGTATAGTAAAGATAGTCTATATATAATAGGTATAAAATAAGTAATAAGTAATAAGTAATAAGTAATATATAATATATAAAGAAATATAGAAATAAAAAGGAATAAATATAATAAGTCATTACATATATAAAATAAACATAAATAATAAAATAAAATTTAAATAAATATAAAAATATATATAAATATAGTCATAGTCTAGAAGTCAAGAATACTAATAATCTGTGAGCCTTCCTAGCTCAGTCGGTAGAGCGCGCGGCTCTTAACCGCGCGGTCGTGGGTTCGAGCCCCACGGGGGGGCGTATTTTTATAATAAGAATAGGTGGTATAAGAGGAAATAGTATAAAGTATAAAGGTATAAAGGTATAAAGGTATAAAGGTATAAATGGTTATAGGTATAAAAGTATAAAAGTATAAAAGTATAAGAATATAAAGGTATA
>NW_001856223.1:0-910 GCF_000209125.1 Entamoeba dispar SAW760
CTTATATATTCCTTTTATTATACTTTTAGTGTACACTCTATTCTTTTATATTATCTATACTATTTTATACTATTTTATACTATCTTATACTACTTATACTACTTATAGTGTTTTATACTATGTAACTACTACTTCCTTTCCTTATATTCTTACTATCCCTATTAACTTTATTACCTTTATTACCTTTACTACCTTTACTACCTTTTATTATCTTTACTTTTGATATATGTGTTCTAGATATCATCCACCTCTGTACTTATGTACTTATCTGATAATGGGCATATGGCGCAATGGAAACGCATCAGACTTCGGATCTGAGGATTGCAGGTTCGATCCCTGCTATGCTCGTCTTTTTATCTATAACTTATCCTTATATTATATATACACCTTTATCTATACTATTATACTTATCCTATTTATATTATATATACTATACACTATTCTATTTATACACTATACTTTATATACTATTATTATTTTTATTATTTATAGACTATACACTATTCTATTATCTATACTTTATACTTTATACTTTATAGACTATAGACTATAGACTATTATTATATTTATACTTTATATTTTATATTTTATACTTTATATTTTATATTTTATACTTTATACTTTATAGACTATTATTATATCTATACTTTATACACTATAACCTATTAATATAGATATACACTATTATTATATGTTTCCACTATTATTATATCTATTTTTGTTTTTATTCTATGTTATTGTTTGAATAGGGAACGTAGCTCAGTTGGTAGAGCGTAAGTCTCATAATCTTAAGGTCGTGAGTTCGATACTCACCGTTCCCACCCTTTTGTACATCTATATGACATCTATTACTATATTTTTACATCTATTAAACTTATATATTCCTTTTATTATACTTTTAGTGTACACT
>NW_001856222.1:0-489 GCF_000209125.1 Entamoeba dispar SAW760
CTATTGTTTTTATTAAACAGTCGGATTCCCCTAACCTTTAAAGTTCTGATTCGATTTTAATCCTTTTACAAGGAAATCACCAGAGCTACTCTTTCTCGCTAACTTACAGAGCTATGTTGCCGACTTCCCTTACCTGCGTTATTCTATTTAACTAAAGATTTTGCTTCTTGGAGACCTGTTGCGGTTATTAGTACGAGCAAAAGAATTCTTTAATTAGCTTTATGCTAAGATTCCCTTTAATTTTTATGAAGACTGCAAAAATACCACAATTCAATCATATGTTGAATTTCTTACAAAGCCAATAAATTCCACTTCTCTGAATTCGATTCATTTCAGTGGAGTTTACTTTTGTTAAGAAAGAAAAAGAGAACTCTTCCGTAGATTTTCACACTCCATTTTAAAGTTCATGATATGTTACCATTTTATTCGATTTAATCTTATTTCTAAGAATTTAATCATTAATTCTCTTGATTAAGAAACTATTAATCT
>NW_001856221.1:0-514 GCF_000209125.1 Entamoeba dispar SAW760
CCCCAGATTCGTAGTCTGATGCGTTTCCATTGCGCCACAAGCCCTATAACATTCATAAAATACTGGGAAGATAAAAAAAGGGATATATAAGTTATATAAATGTTATAAGTTATATAAATGTTATAAGTTATATAAATGATATAAGTTATATAAATGATATAAGTTATATAAATGATATAGATATGATATAGATATAGATATAGATATGATATATAAAAGACATAAGAAAGATTAGATATAAAATAAACAGACTAGGAATAATAATAAAAGTACATAGTCATATAATAATATAATAATATAAGAAAATATATGATAGTCATAGTCATAAGTAAGTAGGATAACGGTAGGTTCATATCAAGTAGGATACACCCGTTCCCATCCGAACACGGAAGTAAAGATGCTTAGAGCCTGATCAGTACCATTATGTTCACACGGATGGGAACGTCAGGTAATCTACCTTTTTGTTTTTATATAGAGAGTTTTTTTTTAAATAAAGGAATAAAGGAATAAAGGA
>NW_001856220.1:0-816 GCF_000209125.1 Entamoeba dispar SAW760
AGGAATAAAGGAATAAAGGAATATAGAAATATAGAAATATAGAAATAAAGGAATATAGAAATAAATACATACATAGATATATAAATAAAGATATATATAAATAAATAAATAAAGAAATATATATATATATATAAATAAAGAAATATATATATAATAGAATATAAAGGTTATAGAAGTTGAAAGGGATCAAAGTAAAGTAATCTAGTCAATAAAAAGACGAGCTTGGCAGGGATCGAACCTGCAATCCCCAGATTCGTAGTCTGATGCGTTTCCATTGCGCCACAAGCCCTATAACATTCATAAAATACTGGGAAGATAAAAAAAGGGATATATAAGTTATATAAATGTTATAAGTTATATAAATGTTATAAGTTATATAAATGATATAAGTTATATAAATGATATAAGTTATATAAATGATATAGATATGATATAGATATAGATATAGATATGATATATAAAAGACATAAGAAAGATAAGATATAAAATAAACAGACTAGGAATAATAATAAAAGTACATAGTCATATAATAATATAATAATATAAGAAAATATATGATAGTCATAGTCATAAGTAAGTAGGATAACGGTAGGTTCATATCAAGTAGGATACACCCGTTCCCATCCGAACACGGAAGTAAAGATGCTTAGAGCCTGATCAGTACCATTATGTTCACACAGATGGGAACGTCAGGTAATCTACCTTTTTGTTTTTATATAGAGAGTTTTTTTTTAAATAAAGGAATAAAGGAATAAAGGAATATAGAAATATAGAAATATAGAAATAAAGGAATATAGAAATAAATACATACATAGA
>NW_001856219.1:0-937 GCF_000209125.1 Entamoeba dispar SAW760
AGAACTCTAAAGCTTACAACACCGATTTCTGATGCCATCGTCTATAAGCAACAGTTATGCTTTGAATTTTGTTAACTCAGTATTCACTACCCTTTTGATAGAGTAATACACGAGATAATAAATACAACGTATATAATTTTCAATTGTACTAAAGTAACAAGAAAAAGACAAAGTATTCATCTAGACGAAATTCTGGCTTGAGAGGCTTTCAGCCATTATTTCAACACGTGTTAGATTCTCAACACTATTTGATCAAATAATTGAATAATCCAGTGGCGTGACACAACGGTTCCTCTCGTACTGAGTTGTGCTACTATCTAAATACTTTGAAGATCTACCGAAACGGTAGGGTAAAACTAACCTGTCTCACGACGGTCTAAACCCAGCTCACGTTCCCTATTAAATGGTGAACAATCATACCTTTTTTCAATTCTGCTTGAAATGGATAGGAAGAGCCGACATCGAAGGATCAAAAAGCAACGTCGCTATGAGCGCTTGGCTGCCACAAGCCAGTTATCCCTGTGGTAACTTTTCTGACACCCCAAGCCTTATTATTAAAGGATTAACTAGAAATCACCTTACGGTCTCACACATCAGATAAATCTAATATGTTTTAAATTTTTTCTAGTTAAAAATCTTAGGGATCGTTAGGCCATCATTTCAGAGTTATTGATTGTACTGGAATCAATAATCAAATGAACTTATACCCTTATATTCTACATGAGGTTTCTGTCCTCATTGAGTTCATCTTTGGACACCTGCGTTATCTTGTAACAGATGTGCCGCCCCAGCCAAACTCCCCGTCTATCTTTTTCAATCGCCTGTTTCAACCGAAGTTTAATGTTTTAAATTAATGGAAAATCCATTTAACATTTAACGAATGAGTGAAATAGTATTTCTAGTGGTGGTATACACGTTTGACAAAGTCTCCCACCTA
>NW_001856218.1:0-306 GCF_000209125.1 Entamoeba dispar SAW760
AAGCCCTATAACATTCATAAAATACTGGGAAGATAAAAAAAGGGATATATAACTTATAACATTTATATAACTTATAACATTTATATAACTTATATATCCCTTTTTTTATCTTCCCAGTATTTTATGAATGTTATAGGGCTTGTGGCGCAATGGAAACGCATCAGACTACGAATCTGGGGATTGCAGGTTCGATCCCTGCCAAGCTCGTCTTTTTATTGACTAGATTACTTTACTTTAATCCCTTTCAACTTCTATAACCTTTATATTCTATTATATATATATTTCTTTATTTATATATATATATAT
>NW_001856217.1:0-723 GCF_000209125.1 Entamoeba dispar SAW760
TTTTATTGAAAAAAGGTGCACTTTTTTGATTTTAATAAAAATTACTAGGTATCCAATATCGTTCTGTGGATCCTCCAAAAAATAAAGTTTTATCAGAAATGGTGAGGTTGTAGCAGAGATATTAATTCAACAAATTTGTTGAAAAAAGGTGCACTTTTTATGATTTTAATATAAAGTACTATATATCAATTATCTTCAAAAGCACTCTGCAAAAAGATAAAAATTATTAATTGTGATCGTCATGTATTTGAGATATTAATTTATTCTATTTTTATCTAAACCAAATGAAAGAAGTTAAATGTCGTCAATTTTAATAAAAAGTACTAAGTATTAATCACATTAATATGCACTCTACAAAAAGATAAAAATTATTAATTCTGGTCGCTTTCTATCTGAGATAATTTTTGACATGTTTCTGTCTAAATTAGACGAAAGAAGTTAAATGCGTCTGATTTTAATAAAAAGTACTAGGTATCTAGTAACTTTATATGGAACCTCCAAAAAATAAAGTTTTATCAGAAATGGTGAGGTTGTAGATGAGATACAAGTTCAACAATTTTATTGAAAAAAGGTGCACTTTTTTGATTTTAATAAAAAGTACTAGGTATCTATTACCTTACATCATGCACTTAAAAAATGCAGTTGTTATTAATTCTTGACGCAGTACATTTGAGATATTAATAATTATTAAAATAATAGTGTTCTATTTATAGATTATTTTTT
>NW_001856216.1:0-964 GCF_000209125.1 Entamoeba dispar SAW760
TATATGACTATATTCCTATTTGACTATATTACTATATTCCTATATTACTATTTGACTATATTACTATTTGACTATATGACTATATGTGTTTGTAGAGTATGTATGTATGCTTATTATTTATGTTATATAAATCTCTTAGTGTTCCTATGTGTATAACTTCTATTATTTATGTTCTTATTTTATTATTTTATTATTTTATTATGTTATTATTTTATTATGTTATTATTTTATTATGTTATTATGTTCTTATTTTATTATCCATGCTATTATGTTCTTATTTTATTATCCTATTATGTTATTATGTTATTATGTTCTTATTTTATTATGTTCTTATGTTCTTATGTTATTATGTTATTATGTTATTATGAGTGTGTTCAATATCATCATCCCTTACCTATTTCTACTATAACCGATTGGCCTTGTTAGCTCAGTCGGAAGAGCATCAGCCTTCTAAGCTGAGGGTCGCAGGTTCGAGCCCTGCATGAGGCGCCTTTTTATCATCCATATCTATAACTATAACTATACCTATAACTATACCTATCCAACTTTATACTCTCTATGTTTCTTATATGTATATTACTTATTTCTACTACTTATTATCAACTATACACCTATCCTATACTATATCCTTATTATCTTATATGTTTATATTCCTATTTCACTATATTACTATATTACTATTTGACTATATGACTATATTCCTATTTGACTATATTACTATATTCCTATATTACTATTTGACTATATTACTATTTGACTATATGACTATATGTGTTTGTAGAGTATGTATGTATGCTTATTATTTATGTTATATAAATCTCTTAGTGTTCCTATGTGTATAACTTCTATTATTTATGTTCTTATTTTATTATTTTATTATTTTATAATGTTATTATTTTATTATGTTATTATTTTATTATGTTATTATGTTCTTATTTTATTATCCATGCTATTATGTTCTTAT
>NW_001856215.1:0-380 GCF_000209125.1 Entamoeba dispar SAW760
TATTTTTTGCACTGATCAATTTTATCATATCTCTGTAACAAGGTTGTTTTAATGAAAACTTATAAGGTAAAAAATGTCTTGGAGGAATCTGAAGACCTCATTTTTTAACAATTTTTTCATGATTATTTCATCATTTTATTTAACATAATTATGTATGAGAAATGAATTGTTAGAATTCAATTCTGAACAACTTTTACCTTATAAATTTTTATACTTTCGTGACTTTTTTGAGATATTAATAACTAATTGATAATATTAATAACCATAAAATAAAATATGACAAAATTCTGTAAAAATTAAATAATTATACTTTATTTACCATTTAATATTTATGATAAAAAGAAGAAATTATTATATTAAATGTAAAATGAGTAAAATTA
>NW_001856214.1:0-947 GCF_000209125.1 Entamoeba dispar SAW760
AGTATAAATATCAAATAACTTTTAGTGTACTAGTAATTGTTATAGTTATTATTAATTCTTGACGCAGTATAGATAAAATAATTTTTAACAATTCATTCTAACATAATTTATTAATTATTGATAATTAAATCATTTTCTATAAAAAGTAATAAATATCAAATAACTTTTAGTGTACTAGTAATTGTTATAGTTATTATTAATTCTTGACGCAGTATAGATAAAATAATTTTTAACAATTCATTTTAATGATTAATGAATAAATGGATAATTAAATCATTTTCTATAAAAAGTAATAAATATCAAATAACTTTTAGTGTACTAGTAATTGTTATAGTTATTATTAATTCTTGACGCAGTATAGATAAAATAATTTTTAACAATTCATTTTAATGATTAATGAATAAATGGATAATTAAATCATTTTCTATAAAAAGTAATAAATATCAAATAACTTTTAGTGTACTAGTAATTGTTATAGTTATTATTAATTCTTGACGCAGTATAGATAAAATAATTTTTAACAATTCATTCTAACATAATTTATTAATTATTGATAATTAAATCATTTTCTATAAAAAGTAATAAATATCAAATAACTTTTAGTGTACTAGTAATTGTTATAGTTATTATTAATTCTTGACGCAGTATAGATAAAATAATTTTTAACAATTCATTCTAACATAATTTATTAATTATTGATAATTAAATCATTTTCTATAAAAAGTAATAAATATCAAATAACTTTTAGTGTACTAGTAATTGTTATAGTTATTATTAATTCTTGACGCAGTATAGATAAAATAATTTTTAACAATTCATTCTAACATAATTTATTAATTATTGATAATTAAATCATTTTCTATAAAAGTAATAAATATCAAATAACTTTTAGTGTACTAGTAATTGTTATAGTTATTATTAATTCTTGACGCAGTATAGATAAATAA
>NW_001856213.1:0-782 GCF_000209125.1 Entamoeba dispar SAW760
TTGTTTCTCGAGGATCGTCTTGTGTAAATGCAGAATATCCACCAATATGAATATCTTCTTTAACATTTAAGAAGTCATAGAGATAATTATTCAAATCACTTTTTTCTGCTTCATCTATTTCATATTTCATTGCATATTTCTCAACAATTTGATTAAATTGATAACAACTAGGTGAAATTCCCATTTCTCCATGTTCTGGAATTAATAAACAAGGTTTGTTTATTAGTTCATTTTCCTCATCACATTCGATGGTTGGTGCTTCTTGTAATTTAGATTCATCTTTTTCAATTGTTTCAAAATAAACAACTCTAAACTTTTCTTGTTTTGTTATATCTTCAAAATTAATTCCATACTCCCCTGAATCATCTACCAAAACATAAAATTGTAAAATTCCTTTTGTTGGATAATTTTCTAATGCCTCAAACTCTTCAAAATTGATTTGCATAATAAAAGACAATGGATTCCCTGTACTTAAATCTTTTGGATATTCAAATCCTTTTGGTAAATAAGGTGTTCCTCCTAATTTGCAATTGTATCTACTTGCTGGTTTATCACTACATTTAAATCTAACTATTTTCTTTATTGTTGATGACATTATTTCTTTTGCAATTTTCTCAAATTTCTCATTGGATGTCATTGAATTGATTATTGATGATTTATGAGATGAAACTCTTGATCTTTTATATTAATTCTTTTCTATTTCAGATCTTATTCCTCAATTTTCTCTTTTTTAGATAAATTAAAAAATTCCTTTTTAGATGAATTTTCATTAGAATATATTC
>NW_001856212.1:0-433 GCF_000209125.1 Entamoeba dispar SAW760
TCTCCATAACAGTCAGTGGGTGTGCCAATATTAAGTCTATTATGACTCTGACACCCCAAAAAATATATATATATATATTTACTGACTATATATTTTTATTATATTTTATTATATTTTTATTATAATTTTACTATAATTTTGGTCAGTGAGTCAGATGACTTTTCATTTTAGGATTTTTAGATTTTGTGCTGACTAATTTTTAGATTTTTGTGATATTCATCCCATAATTCATTGAGTTTTAACCACGTATTGATTACGTCATTTGAGTTTTATTTAACCTCATTGATGTGTTACCACGTCATTCGATTCTATTTTTATAAATCTGACATGTCTCCACGTCAAATTCTATTTCTATTTATAGTTGCCACGTCATCACACTCATTTTGTGATCATTGCTGTGTTCTATTTTTAGAACACATAGTCATTTCATTGT
>NW_001856211.1:0-969 GCF_000209125.1 Entamoeba dispar SAW760
TAGAAGGAATGACAGATTAAGAGTTCTTTCATGATTTATTGGGTAGTGGTGCATGGCCGTTCTTAGTTGGTGGAGTGATTTGTCAGGTTAATTCCGGTAACGAACGAGACTGAAACCTATTAATTAGTTTTCTGCCTATAAGACAGAAATGTTCGCAAGAACAGGTGCGTAAGTACCACTTCTTAAAGGGACACATTTCAATTGTCCTATTTTAATTGTTAGTTATCTAATTTCGATTAGAACTCTTTTAACGTGGGAAAAAGAAAAAGGAAGCATTCAGCAATAACAGGTCTGTGATGCCCTTAGACATCTTGGGCCGCACGCGCGCTACAATGGAGTTACTAGAGAGCATTTTATCATTTACACCTTATTTATTAGGCTATGTCTAATAGGTAGGGATAGTAAGTGGTGTACCGAGATTGAAATAGTTAAGGAAAACTCAAAAGAACGTACATGACAGGGATAAATGATTGGAATTATTTGTTTTGAACGAGGAATTCCTTGTAATATCGAGTCATTAACTCGAGATGAATACGTCCCTGCCCTTTGTACACACCGCCCGTCGCTCCTACCGATTGAATAAAGAGGTGAAATTCTAGGATTCTGTCTTATAGATAGAAAAATGGATTTAAATCTCCTTATTTAGAGGAAGGAGAAGTCGTAACAAGGTTTCCGTAGGTGAACCTGCGGAAGGATCATTAAAAGAAAAGAAATAATCTTTTAAAATAAAACAAGAAATTTATAGAATAAGATAATCTACAAAGAAAATAATAAAAGTAAGAATAAAAGGAATTAGAATATAAGAAGAAAGAAAAAGTATAATAAAATATTACTTTGGATAGTTTAGTTTCCTGTGCGATGAAGAACGCAATGAATTGCGATAAGTGATAGGAACAATAAAATGTGAATATCCAAACTTTGAATGCTTTGAAGTATACTTATGAACTTCAAGGTATATATGATATTCAA
>NW_001856210.1:0-868 GCF_000209125.1 Entamoeba dispar SAW760
TATCTTTACTAATGTGCTGCTGAAACTAATGCTGAATCGGTAATTGTTAATCCATAATGATTTTCATATTTCTCTCGTATTCCTCGAAGAATATATAATGTATCTTCTTCACTTGGTTCTTTTACATAAACTTGTTGGAATCGTCTTTCAAATGCTGGATCTTTTTCTACATATTTTCTATATTCTTCTAATGTTGTTGCTCCAATACATCGTAATTCTCCTCTTGATAACATTGGTTTTAAAATATTAGCTGCATCCATTGCTCCTTCTCCTGTTGCTCCTGCTCCTAATACTGTATGAATTTCATCTATAAATAATATAATAGGTATTTTACTTTCTTTAACTTCTTTTATTACTGCTTTTAATCTTTCTTCAAATTGTCCTCTATATTGTGCTCCTGCTATTAATGCTCCCATATCTAATCCAATAACTCGACATTGTAAATTACTTGGAACATCTCCTTTAACTATTCGTTGTGCAAGTCCTTCAACTACTGCTGTTTTACCTACTCCTGGTTCTCCTATTAATACTGGATTATTTTTTGTTCTTCTTGATAAAATACGAATAACTCGTTTAATTTCTTCATCTCTTCCAATAATTGGATCCATCTTTCCACTTTCTGCTTGTGCTGTTAAATCATTTCCATATTTCTTTAATGCTTCATATTGACTTTCTGCTTCTTTTGTTTCTACACTTTGTCCTTTTCTCATTTCTGTTATTTTTTTGTTAAATTCTTTCACATTAATTCCACTATTTCCTACTATTGTACTAATTTCTTTCTCTTCCATTAATGACATTACAATTACATCTATTGCAAGATATGAGTCTCCCATTCTTTTTTGTTTCTCTATGCTCTTCTTAATACTGT
>NW_001856209.1:0-954 GCF_000209125.1 Entamoeba dispar SAW760
TATCTCCTTATTTAGAGGAAGGAGAAGTCGTAACAAGGTTTCCGTAGGTGAACCTGCGGAAGGATCATTAAAAGAAAAGAAATAATCTTTTAAAATAAAACAAGAAATTTATAGAATAAGATAATCTACAAAGAAAATAATAAAAGTAAGAATAAAAGGAATTAGAATATAAGAAGAAAGAAAAAGTATAATAAAATATTACTTTGGATAGTTTAGTTTCCTGTGCGATGAAGAACGCAATGAATTGCGATAAGTGATAGGAACAATAAAATGTGAATATCCAAACTTTGAATGCTTGAAAGTATACTTATGAACTTCAAGGTATATATGATATTCAATATCCAAAATAAAAGAGTATATTAAAAGCAAATATTAGTAGAAGTGAGAAGTAGCTAGTGGGTAAAAGAGAGAAGAAGTAAAGAGCTTTAACCAGATATCTATAAGTGAGTTAATAAATAAAGATTTGAGTATCGTAAGAGGACTCCCTTAACTTAAGCATATCAATAAGGGAAGGAAGAAAAAATAACAATGATTTCTTAAGTAATGGCGAATGAAAAAGAAAAAGACCAAGTTGATAAAAATGGATAATTGTAAAAAGGTTAGAAGAATACAGCAATGTGTGAGGCTAGTCTTAAATTATTCAGAGTGTAACTAAAAGAAAAATTATATTTAAAAGAGATAATTTAGATTGAATTCAGAACGAATGCTGAGCCAGAGAGAGTGAAAGCCTCGTCAATTTAAATATATTTTGAAAAGAATATAGTTTAGAAAAGAGTAAATTTATTTGGAAGTATAAATCGAAAAGGTGATAGTATTCATCAAAGTCTAAATATTACAGGAAAACTGATAGCAAAGAAGTACTGTGAAGGAAACTTAAAAGACTTTGGGAAAAGAGTGAAAAGAGCTTGAAAGAGTATATGTGAACGGATAATTTATAAGAAAATAGTAGATGTA
>NW_001856208.1:0-937 GCF_000209125.1 Entamoeba dispar SAW760
GTAAGAAAATGAATAGGAATAGTAATAATAATAAAAAGGAATAAAATACATAATAAGGTGTACATATACATAAGGGTGTATAAGTTGTATAAGTTGTATAAGTTGTATAAGTTGTATAGATAAGAAAGATAGTATAAGTAGTATAAATACTAAGATACATATATAATAGAAGTAAAGATAATATAGTAAGAAGTAGAATAAGAAGTGTATAAGTATAATAAACATAATAAACATAATAAACATAATAAACATAATAAAGAACATAATAATAATAAACATAATAATAATAATAATAGAAATAAGAATATAGATATATATAATATAATAATATATAAAGAAACATATAAGTGAAGTGTATAAAAAGAATGCATCCGGTGGGGTTCGAACCCACGCATCTTCCGATAGCCGAGCTTAAATCGGCCCCCTTAGACCACTCGGGCACGAATGCTTTGATATATAAATACAGAAATAATGAAGTCTATAAAACTATAAAGGTATAAGTCAGACTATAAGATACACACATATAGTATAGACTAGTAATAATAAAGTGATAAAGTGATAAAGTGATAAAGTGATAAAGTGATAAAGTGATAATAAGGGAATAAGTTAATAAGGTAATAAGTTAATAAGTTAAAGTGTAGGTAGTATAAGTATAGAAGACAAGAACATAGTATAGTCATATAATCATATAGAATAGATATAAAAATAGATAAAGGTATAGAAATATACATAATAATAAGAACATATAAACATATAAGAATATAATAAACATAAATAACATAATAATAATAAACATAATAAAAAACATAATAATAATAAACATAATAATAATAATATATATAGAATAGATAAATAGATAAATAGATACATAATAATGGAGATGAGGGGTATCGATCCCCTTGCCCTCGCATGCGAAGCGAAAGCTCTACAAATGAGC
>NW_001856207.1:0-948 GCF_000209125.1 Entamoeba dispar SAW760
TATGTTATTCATTTATTATTATTTCTTATTTATATTTATTTATATTATTTATTATTTCATTGATTTCTATTTATCATATAATTTGTTGTTGATTATTGTTTTATGATTTTATTAATGTTAAAATTAATGATTTTTTATTCTTTTTCTTATTATTTTATTCTTTTTTTCTTTTGAATATTGATTAAATCATTTCAAATATTTCTTATTATTGTTTGTATATCATTTGATATTAATGATATACATCAATTAAATCATCTCATTTATATTTAATTAGTATTATTAGTATTTTACTAATTGTTGTTATGATATTAATATTTGTTAATATTGTACATTCAATGAAATATCTCTTATTTTATTAATTGATAATGGTATATTAATTGATTATATTAAACAATATATATTAAATTATCATATTCAAATTATTGTAATTGATGATTCAATATTATCATTATTATCTCTTTTTCTTCTTTCTATTATTTACATTGTTATTTTCTGATATTTTAACATTTGATATTATTTGTTTATTCAGATTTATTTTATTTTTATTATCAATTTTGATATATTTGATATTCATACATGTTAATGAAATATCAGTTAAATTATTTATTTTCTATTCATTTGATTGATATGATATATTATTTGATTTCAATATTGAATATTCATTATTTCATTCTTTTCATATTTCATTATTTAATAATTTATTTATAATGATGAATATCTTTAAAACAATATTCATTAATTCAATCATTTCATTCTGTTATTTTATATTCATCTATTCTTTGTATTCATTTTTATATATTTTCATTTTTCTTATTTTATTCTTATTTTCTTTAATTTATTTTAATTTATCATTTTAATCATTATATAAAATGATAATAATGTTAATATAATGTTATTTATGTTTATTTTTATTTATTCTTTATGTTTTTCTTATTATCAATATTATTT
>NW_001856206.1:0-610 GCF_000209125.1 Entamoeba dispar SAW760
TTATTATCAATAATTAATAAATTATGTAGAATGAATTGTAAAAATTATTTTATCTATACTGCGTCAAGAATTAATAATAACTATAACAATTACTAGTACACTAAAAGTTATTTGATATTTATTACTTTTTATAGAAAATGATTTAATTATCAATAATTAATAAATTATGTTAGAATGAATTGTTAAAAATTATTTTATCTATACTGCGTCAAGAATTAATAATAACTATAACAATTACTAGTACACTAAAAGTATTTGATATTTATTACTTTTTATAGAAAATGATTTAATTATCAATAATTAATAAATTATGTAGAATGAATTGTAAAAATTATTTTATCTATACTGCGTCAAGAATTAATAATAACTATAACAATTACTAGTACACTAAAAGTTATTTGATATTTATTACTTTTTATAGAAAATGATTTAATTATCCATTTATTCATTAATCATTAAAATGAATTGTTAAAAATTATTTTATCTATACTGCGTCAAGAATTAATAATAACTATAACAATTACTAGTACACTAAAAGTTATTTGATATTTATTACTTTTTATAGAAAATGATTTAATTATCCATTTATTCATTAATCATTAAAATGATT
>NW_001856205.1:0-943 GCF_000209125.1 Entamoeba dispar SAW760
CTTTATATGTTTATGAGTTAGACTCCTTATTATTATCTTTCCACTTATTTTTCCCTTCTATATCTTAGTATTTCTATCTTCTATATACTACTATCCTATTTTATTACTATACTTCTATTTTACTACTATACTATTCGACTATATATTACTTCTTTATTCTACTATTCGACTATTCTCTCCTGTTTATCTATACACTAGATTACTACTATAGTACTTTCCTATTCTACTATACTACTATACTACTATTCTACTATTCTACTATACTACTATACTACTATACTACTATACTACTATACTACTATTCTACTATTCTACTATTCTACTATACTGTTATTCTACTATTCTACTATACTGTTATTCTACTATACTACTATTCTACTATTCTACTATTCTCCTATTTCCTGACTATCTATACACTATAAGCACTTGTGGTCCAATGGTATGACGTATCCCTGCCACGGATGAGACCCGGGTTCGATTCCCGGCAAGTGCACTTTTTATGCTCTTATACTTATGTATTATGACCCTTTAGACTAAAAAAAATATCATCTATACTATATATATTATATATATTATATATACTATAACTATGTATATATTATTATCTTATTCCTTATTCATTTCTACTTTTATCTTATTATACTTAAACCTCTTATTATTTAATCTCTTTATGTATACATCCTTTATATTATCCATATATATATTATATCTTATCTTTTATATATTATATATTATATATTATATATCTTCCTTTTTATATATTATATATTATATCTTATCTTTTATATATTATATATTATATCTTATATCTTATATATGTTTATAACTTTATATGTTTATGAGTTAGACTCCTTATTATTATCTTTCCACTTATTATTCCCTTCTATATCTTAGTATTTCTATCTTCTATATACTACTATCCTATTTTATTACTATACTTCTA
>NW_001856204.1:0-933 GCF_000209125.1 Entamoeba dispar SAW760
ATATAAATGATATAGATATGATATAGATATAGATATAGATATGATATATAAAAGACATAAGAAAGATAAGATATAAAATAAACAGACTAGGAATAATAATAAAAGTACATAGTCATATAATAATATAATAATATAAGAAAATATATGATAGTCATAGTCATAAGTAAGTAGGATAACGGTAGGTTCATATCAAGTAGGATACACCCGTTCCCATCCGAACACGGAAGTAAAGATGCTTAGAGCCTGATCAGTACCATTATGTTCACACAGATGGGAACGTCAGGTAATCTACCTTTTTGTTTTTATATAGAGAGTTTTTTTTTAAATAAAGGAATAAAGGAATAAAGGAATATAGAAATATAGAAATATAGAAATAAAGGAATATAGAAATAAATACATACATAGATATATAAATAAAGATATATATAAATAAATAAATAAAGAAATATATATATATATATAAATAAAGAAATATATATATAATAGAATATAAAGGTTATAGAAGTTGAAAGGGATTAAAGTAAAGTAATCTAGTCAATAAAAAGACGAGCTTGGCAGGGATCGAACCTGCAATCCCCAGATTCGTAGTCTGATGCGTTTCCATTGCGCCACAAGCCCTATAACATTCATAAAATACTGGGAAGATAAAAAAAGGGATATATAAGTTATATAAATGTTATAAGTTATATAAATGTTATAAGTTATATAAATGATATAAGTTATATAAATGATATAAGTTATATAAATGATATAGATATGATATAGATATAGATATAGATATGATATATAAAAGACATAAGAAAGATAGATATAAATAAACAGACTAGGATATATAAAGTACATAGTCATATAATATATATATATAGAAATATATGATAGTCATAGTCATAGTAGTAGATACGTAGTCATATCAGTAGATACACCGTTCCATCG
>NW_001856203.1:0-961 GCF_000209125.1 Entamoeba dispar SAW760
TTGTAGCATTTGTGGTCTAAGGGCAGAATTCCACCCTTCCAAGGTGGAGATCCGGGTTCGAGTCCCGGCAAATGCACTTTTATATGTTTCAACTATGTTCTAGTATATTAGAGTATCTTATATTATTATTATATTATTATATGACTATATTATTATATTAATATATTAATATATTATTATATGTATTTATTAATATTATATGTTTATATGACTATATGACTATATTCCTTTTATGTACTACTACCTATTTTATCATGTGTATATATTATACCATTCTTTATACCTTATAGTCTTTACACTTATTTATGCTATGTATTAATCTATTAATCTATTAATCTATTAATGTGTTATACGTTTATATTCTTATAGCAATAAATTATATACATAAGGCTGTATACTATATACTTCTAGTATATCGGTATAATAAGTTGATAAGTAAAGTAGACTATATTGTACTTTATGTTATATTCTAAGGTTTTGACGTCTCTATATTCTAGTTTATGTTATATTGTATTGTACTTTATGTTATATTCTAACCTATTGTGGTCTCTATATTCTATTTTACTTTATGTTATATTGTAAGCATTTGTGGTCTAAGGGCAGAATTCCACCCTTCCAAGGTGGAGATCCGGGTTCGAGTCCCGGCAAATGCACTTTTATATGTTTCAACTATGTTCTAGTATATTAGAGTATCTTATATTATTATTATATTATTATATGACTATATTATTATATTAATATATTAATATATTATTATATGTATTTATTAATATTATATGTTTATATGACTATATGACTATATTCCTTTTATGTACTACTACCTATTTTATCATGTGTATATATTATACCATTCTTTATACCTTATAGTCTTTACACTTATTTATGCTATGTATTAATCTATTAATCTATTAATCTATTAATGTGTTATACGTTTATATTCTTATAGCAATAAATATATACA
>NW_001856202.1:0-613 GCF_000209125.1 Entamoeba dispar SAW760
ATAACTAATACAGATTAAGATAATTGTTAAACAGAATTTAATTTAAAGAATGAGATATAAAGATATTAAATAATTTTTTAATAGTCTTTAATAAAAATAATCATTCATATCTCAAAAAATGTCAACGAAAGTATAAAAATTTATAAGGTAAAAGTTGTTCAGATATTAATTTTAAACAAGTGATTTATTAATAAAAATTTATAAAAAATGATACTTCTATCATGATTTTTTTGAGACACAAAAAATGACTTATCTTAAATATACATCGTTTTTCATATAATATAAAATAATAATTATAATACTGATATATCAAATAAAATAATTGTTTTGTAGATAAAGTATTGAAGGACGTATAGATGAGTAGAGTCAATATTTTTTGTCACTGAGTCAATTTTATCATATCTCTGTAACAAGGTTGTTTTAATGAAAACTTATAAGGTAAAAAATGTTCTTGGAGGTAATCTGAAGACCTCATTTTTTAACAATTTTTTCATGATTATTTCATCATTTTATTTAACATAATTATGTATGAGAAATGAATTGTTTAGAATTCAATTCTGAACAACTTTTACCTTATAAATTTTTATATCTTTCGTTGACATTTTTTGAGATA
>NW_001856201.1:0-841 GCF_000209125.1 Entamoeba dispar SAW760
ATGTCAACGAAAGTATAAAAATTTATAAGGTAAAAGTTGTTCAGAATTGAATTCTAAACAACTCTTTATTTAATGATGTTGTAATGATAAATTGAACGATTTTATTCATCTTTTTAACGTTTGAATTGAAATAGTTTAAATAATAAAATAATATAGTTTTTTAATAGAAAAGATTTTTTGAAAAATGTTGATTTAAAAATAAATAACTTATACTTCATAAAATCTTGATTTAAAAAATGTTATTTCTACAATGAATAACAAAAAATAATCTATAAATAGAACACTATTATTTTAATAATTATTAATATCTCAAATGTACTGCGTCAAGAATTAATAATAACTATAACAATTACTAGTACACTAAAAGTTATTTGATATTTATTACTTTTTATAGAAAATGATTTAATTATCAATAATTAATAAATTATGTTAGAATGAATTGTTAAAAATTATTTTATCTATACTGCGTCAAGAATTAATAATAACTATAACAATTACTAGTACACTAAAAGTTATTTGATATTTATTACTTTTTATAGAAAATGATTTAATTATCAATAATTAATAAATTATGTTAGAATGAATTGTTAAAAATTATTTTATCTATACTGCGTCAAGAATTAATAATAACTATAACAATTACTAGTACACTAAAAGTTATTTGATATTTATTACTTTTTATAGAAAATGATTTAATTATCAATAATTAATAAATTATGTTAGAATGAATTGTTAAAAATTATTTTATCTATACTGCGTCAAGAATTAATAATAACTATAACAATTACTAGTACACTAAAAGTTATTTGATATTTATTACTTTTATAGAAATGATTTATAT
>NW_001856200.1:0-964 GCF_000209125.1 Entamoeba dispar SAW760
TAGAAAGCGACCAGAATTAATAATTTTTATCTTTTTGTAGAGTGCATATTAATGTGATTAATACTTAGTACTTTTTATTAAAATTGACGACATTTAACTTCTTTCATCTAATTTAGACAGAAACATGTCAAAAATTATCTCAGATAGAAAGCGACCAGAATTAATAATTTTTATCTTTTTGTAGAGTGCATATTAATGTGATTAATACTTAGTACTTTTTATTAAAATTGACGACATTTAACTTCTTTCATCTAGTTTAGATAAAAAAGTTAATATCTCAAATACATAACTATCATAATTAATAATAATTATAGTTATGAGTAATAAACTATAATGTGTTTGATATTTATTACTTTTTAAAGAAATATAGATATTTAATTATTTATTGATTTTTTAACTAATATAACACTTGAAAAATATTTTATATAATTTTGAACGTAATTTATTTGTGGTATGAAATATTATATTATTATATATTTTGGTACATGTAATTTATTGTTATAAAATGTTATAAAAATTGAGTTAATAACAATTTCTATTTTTAATGAATTTTTTGTTATTCTATTTTTAGAAATAAGATAAATTCAAATCATTCTTGAATTTTTTGTTTTTAAATTTTTGAAAATTCTATGGAAGTAATTTTCTTCATTTTCGAATTTGGAAAATTTTATGACATATTATGTTCTATTTTTAAAGTAAACTATTTTCAAAAAATTTTGTTAATTATTCAAAAATTCTATTTTTAAAAGAAAGAATTCCCATTTTCAGAGTAAATTTTCTTATTTTTAGAAGAAATATCTTTAGAATTTTTACTTTTAGAAAATACATTAAAGTATCAGTAAAATATAATAAATAATATTTTAATAATTTTAATATCAATAAATAACTAGTATAAAGAGGTATAAAAGACTAATATATTTAATTTAAATGTCAAAAATTGGGTATAACCCATAAAGACAGATGA
>NW_001856199.1:0-990 GCF_000209125.1 Entamoeba dispar SAW760
ACTTATATATTCCCTTTTTTTATCTTCCCAGTATTTTATGAATGTTATAGGGCTTGTGGCGCAATGGAAACGCATCAGACTACGAATCTGGGGATTGCAGGTTCGATCCCTGCCAAGCTCGTCTTTTTATTGACTAGATTACTTTACTTTAATCCCTTTCAACTTCTATAACCTTTATATTCTATTATATATATATTTCTTTATTTATATATATATATATATTTCTTTATTTATTTATTTATATATATCTTTATTTATATATCTATGTATGTATTTATTTCTATATTCCTTTATTTCTATATTTCTATATTTCTATATTCCTTTATTCCTTTATTCCTTTATTTAAAAAAAAACTCTCTATATAAAAACAAAAAGGTAGATTACCTGACGTTCCCATCTGTGTGAACATAATGGTACTGATCAGGCTCTAAGCATCTTTACTTCCGTGTTCGGATGGGAACGGGTGTATCCTACTTGATATGAACCTACCGTTATCCTACTTACTTATGACTATGACTATCATATATTTTCTTATATTATTATATTATTATATGACTATGTACTTTTATTATTATTCCTAGTCTGTTTATTTTATATCTTATCTTTCTTATGTCTTTTATATATCATATCTATATCTATATCTATATCATATCTATATCATTTATATACTTATATCATTTATATAACTTATATCATTTATATAACTTATAACATTTATATAACTTATAACATTTATATAACTTATATATCCCTTTTTTTATCTTCCCAGTATTTTATGAATGTTATAGGGCTTGTGGCGCAATGGAAACGCATCAGACTACGAATCTGGGGATTGCAGGTTCGATCCCTGCCAAGCTCGTCTTTTTATTGACTAGATTACTTTACTTTAATCCCTTTCAACTTCTATAACCTTTATATTCTATTATATATATATTTCTTTATTTAATATATATATATATTTCTTTATTTATTTATTATATATATCTTTAT
>NW_001856198.1:0-938 GCF_000209125.1 Entamoeba dispar SAW760
ATAAAGAAGTAGATAATATATACATATATACATATATACAAATAAAGAAATAAACATATACATATATATATATATATAAACATATATAAAGGATAAGAATATAGTTATAGTTATAGTTATAGTTATAGGTATAGTTTTTGTTTTATATAAACATAGATGTATAAATATAAATATATATATAAATAAGAAATATATGATATATAAAGTGATGATATACATAATAAATATATATAATAAGTTTAAAGAAGTAGTTTAAGTATAAAATGGTTTCACCCGGGTTCGATCCGGGGACCCTCACCACGTCAAGATGATGTGATAACCAACTACACCATGAAACCTTTATAAACTGGTAAAAGGTCAAAGGTATATAGATACACTAAGAAAGGTTTATAAAGTAGTAAAAGGTCAAAAGGATATAGTTAGTGATATAAATAAAGTAGATAATGATATATCAAGTGATATAGACAAAGATATATATATATATATATAGATAAAGGATATAGATAGTGATATAGATAAAGGTTTATATATAAATATATATAGATAAGTAAGTAACTAAAGAATAGTGATATATACATATGATAAGATATACATATAATAATAAGTTGGTAGGGAATATAGTGATATAGTTATATACATAAGATAAGATGGAAGGTGTAGTAAAGATAATAAAGATAATAAAGATAATAAAGATAATAAAGATAATAAAGATAATAAAGATAAAAAAATTAATAAAAATAGTATAAGTAGTATAAGTAGTATATCTAATATATCTAGGATATAATAAGTAATATAAAGTCTAAAAAGCGTATGCTTCCTGTCGGGTTCGAACCAACGACCTTTAGAACTTCAGTCTAACGCTGCTACCAGCTGAGCTAAGGAGCTTACAAGTTAAAGAAGGAGTAAAAGTAAAAAGGAGTATATAAGAAAGTGAAGTA
>NW_001856197.1:0-334 GCF_000209125.1 Entamoeba dispar SAW760
AAAGAAAAACAAATAAGAAACAAAGTAAATATAATGATAATAAACATTATACACATAAGAAACCTAAATTATTAACAACAAATGAAATTGAAATGAAAAATAAAAGAATAGGAAGTGAAAATGAGAAATGAGAATACAAAGAAATACATAAAAAATAGTATAAGTAGTATAAGTAGTATATCTAATATATCTAGGATATAATAAGTAATATAAAGTCTAAAAAGCGTATGCTTCCTGTCGGGTTCGAACCAACGACCTTTAGAACTTCAGTCTAACGCTGCTACCAGCTGAGCTAAGGAAGCTTACAAGTTAAAGAAGGAAGTAAAAAGTAAAA
>NW_001856196.1:0-951 GCF_000209125.1 Entamoeba dispar SAW760
TATATATATATATATATCCTTTATATTCTATATTCTATTTTATATTCATGACTTATACTTATACTTATACTTATATCCTTTATTATTATATTCCTTTATTACTATATTCCTTTTATACTTTATTCCTTTTATACTTTATTCCTTTTATACTTTATTCCTTTTATACTTTATTCCTTTATTACTATATTACTATATTCTTTTTATACTTTATTCCTTTATTACTTTATTACTTTATTCCTTTTATACAAATACTCTCATGTATGTATATGTATAATATGTATAATATGTATAATATGTATAATATGTATGTATTTCTTTAAAAACAATGCTCTCAGCAGGTTTCGAACCTGCGACCCTGGCGTTATTAGCACCATGCTCTACCGACTGAGCTATGAGAGCTTACTATAACTACTTTATCATATAATCTGTTTACATATTATGTTTATATTATATATATTTCTTTCTATTTATATTATCTATATATTATTATATGTTTATATGTTTATATGTTTATATGACTATACTATTCTATTCTTTAACTATTCCGACTAACTTATTCACTCTTTTATATAACCTTTTATAACTTAAACTTACTTCTTTATTTTTTTTATATGTTATATATATATATTTTATTTATTTTATATCTTATATCCTTTTATATCTTTTATATCACTTTCCAGTGTTTATATGACTATTTATTGTTCTATATATGACTATAGATGCCATACTTTCTTATTATCTTACTATCATACTATCATACTATCATACTATCATACTATCATACTATCTTACTATCTTACTATATGTATCCTCTACTTATACACTAGATATACTATATCTTACTTTATCTATACTTTATGGATACTATATGTATAAAAAGTGAGGGCTAGAGGGATTGAACCACTGACCGGCTGATCTGGAGTCAGCTGCTCTGCCACTGAGCTAAGCCCC
>NW_001856195.1:0-997 GCF_000209125.1 Entamoeba dispar SAW760
CACGAGAGCGAAGCATTCACTCAACTGGTCCATTATCAGACGAAAGTAGGGATCGAAGACGATCAGATACCGTCGTAGTCCTACTATAAACGATGTCAACCAAGGATTGGATGAAATTCAGATGTACAAAGATGAAGAAACATTGTTTCTAAATCCAAGTATATCAATACTACCTTGTTCAGAACTTAAAGAGAAATCTTGAGTTTATGGACTTCAGGGGGAGTATGGTCACAAGGCTGAAACTTAAAGGAATTGACGGAAGGGCACACCAGGAGTGGAGCCTGCGGCTTAATTTGACTCAACACGGGAAAACTTACCAAGACCGAACAGTAGAAGGAATGACAGATTAAGAGTTCTTTCATGATTTATTGGGTAGTGGTGCATGGCCGTTCTTAGTTGGTGGAGTGATTTGTCAGGTTAATTCCGGTAACGAACGAGACTGAAACCTATTAATTAGTTTTCTGCCTATAAGACAGAAATGTTCGCAAGAACAGGTGCGTAAGTACCACTTCTTAAAGGGACACATTTCAATTGTCCTATTTTAATTGTTAGTTATCTAATTTCGATTAGAACTCTTTTAACGTGGGAAAAAGAAAAAGGAAGCATTCAGCAATAACAGGTCTGTGATGCCCTTAGACATCTTGGGCCGCACGCGCGCTACAATGGAGTTACTAGAGAGCATTTTATCATTTACACCTTATTTATTAGGCTATGTCTAATAGGTAGGGATAGTAAGTGGTGTACCGAGATTGAAATAGTTAAGGAAAACTCAAAAGAACGTACATGACAGGGATAAATGATTGGAATTATTTGTTTTGAACGAGGAATTCCTTGTAATATCGAGTCATTAACTCGAGATGAATACGTCCCTGCCCTTTGTACACACCGCCCGTCGCTCCTACCGATTGAATAAAGAGGTGAAATTCTAGGATTCTGTCTTATAGATAGAAAAATGGATTTAAATCTCCTTATTTAGAGGAAGGAGAAGTCGTAACAA
>NW_001856194.1:0-1032 GCF_000209125.1 Entamoeba dispar SAW760
TTTTCTTTATCTCTTATGTTCTTCTCCAGCAGCTCAGCACTCTTCTCTAGCTCATCAGCCTTCTTCTTCTCCAGCTCAGCACCCTTAAGGACTTCGTCCTTCTCCTTCTTCAGCCTCTCACAGCTAGCTCGGAGTGTGAGGTGGTTTCATCCTTACCTCCTAATTCTATGTTCCTTCTACCATTTGCTTCATTAATTTTTGATTGTAATGTATTATTTTATTATTTTAATTTAGAGTTTTCTTTTCTTATTTCATTACATGTAGTTTGAATATTGTTTATTTGTGTTTGAATCTTTTTTATTTCTTCTTCAATCTCTTTCCTGACTGTTTCTCGTGCTTTTTGAATCATTTCATCTGAAATGGTTCGTTCTTATTCATTCTTTTTTGTTTGAAGTTCTTTAATAGTTTCTTCTAATTCTTTGATTTTATTTTGAAGTGTGTTAATTTATTATTTGTTATATTCTTCTTCTTTATCTTATGTTTTTTATTTATGTTATTTTTAATTTATTATTATTGTACTTTTATTTTATTTCTTTGTTTTTTGTTTTTGATTCATTTTTCATTTCTTTTAATATCTTCATCATTTATTTTGCTTTTTATTTGAATTCTTCTTTGTTTTTCTTTATTATTATATTATTTATTTATTGAATATAATTCTTGGAGGATATTATACATTTTCTTTACCTTCATACTTTTTAAGTATTTCTGAATATTTTCATTTCTCAATTTCACTTCTTATTCTTTTAATTTTCATTTCAATTTCATTTATTGTTAATAATTTAGATTTCTTATTTGTATAATGTTTATTATCATTATATTTACTTTGTTTTTTATTTGTTTTTGTTTGTGTTCTTCTTTTTCTATTCACTTTTCTCTTATTATTTCTTTTATCAATATTATGCATTTTATTGTTATTGAAGTTCTTTCTTTTCTTTGAACCTGAATACTGTTTGTTGTTTGATTTTCATTACAATACTCTATTACATTATTCAGTAGCCATGGCAACAAAATATGATATATATTCTGAATTGA
>NW_001856193.1:0-949 GCF_000209125.1 Entamoeba dispar SAW760
AGTTTTATCAGAAATGGTGAGGTTGTAGCAGAGATATTAATTCAACAATTTTATTGAAAAAAGGTGCACTTTTTATGATTTTAATATAAAGTACTAGGTATCCAATATCGTTCTGTGGATCCTCCAAAAAATAAAGTTTTATCAGAAATGGTGAGGTTGTAGCAGAGATATTAATTCAACAATTTTATTGAAAAAAGGTGCACTTTTTTGATTTTAATAAAAAGTACTAGGTATCCAATATCGTTCTGTGGATCCTCCAAAAAATAAAGTTTTATCAGAAATGGTGAGGTTGTAGCAGAGATATTAATTCAACAAATTTGTTGAAAAAAGGTGCACTTTTTTGATTTTAATAAAAAGTACTAGGTATCCAATATCGTTCTGTGGATCCTCCAAAAAATAAAGTTTTATCAGAAATGGTGAGGTTGTAGCAGAGATATTAATTCAACAAATTTGTTGAAAAAAGGTGCACTTTTTATGATTTTAATATAAAGTACTATATATCAATTATCTTCAAAAGCACTCTGCAAAAAGATAAAAATTATTAATTGTGATCGTCATGTATTTGAGATATTAATTTATTCTATTTTTATCTAAACCAAATGAAAGAAGTTAAATGTCGTCAATTTTAATAAAAAGTACTAAGTATTAATCACATTAATATGCACTCTACAAAAAGATAAAAATTATTAATTCTGGTCGCTTTCTATCTGAGATAATTTTTGACATGTTTCTGTCTAAATTAGACGAAAGAAGTTAAATGCGTCTGATTTTAATAAAAAGTACTAGGTATCTAGTAACTTTATATGGAACCTCCAAAAAATAAAGTTTTATCAGAAATGGTGAGGTTGTAGATGAGATACAAGTTCAACAATTTTATTTGAAAAAAGGTGCACTTTTTTGATTTTTATAAAAAAGTACTAGGTATCCAATATCGTTCTGTGGATCCTCC
>NW_001856192.1:0-911 GCF_000209125.1 Entamoeba dispar SAW760
TTTTTCTGTCTTATAGGCAGAAACTAATTAATAGGTTTCAGTCTCGTTCGTTACCGGAATTAACCTGACAAATCACTCCACCAACTAAGAACGGCCATGCACCACTACCCAATAAATCATGAAAGAACTCTTAATCTGTCATTCCTTCTACTGTTCGGTCTTGGTAAGTTTTCCCGTGTTGAGTCAAATTAAGCCGCAGGCTCCACTCCTGGTGTGCCCTTCCGTCAATTCCTTTAAGTTTCAGCCTTGTGACCATACTCCCCCTGAAGTCCATAAACTCAAGATTTCTCTTTAAGTTCTGAACAAGGTAGTATTGATATACTTGGATTTAGAAACAATGTTTCTTCATCTTTGTACATCTGAATTTCATCCAATCCTTGGTTGACATCGTTTATAGTTAGGACTACGACGGTATCTGATCGTCTTCGATCCCCTAACTTTCGTTCTTGATTAATGGACCCAGTTGAGTGAAATGCTTTCGCTCTCGTGCATCTTATAGCGATCATGGATTTTCACCTCTCCCGTTATTTTCTGAATCACCCCAATTGTTCCTTTTAATCCTTCTCTCGAAATGTCTAATTGACATCTCCTCAGCATTGTCCCATGCTTGAATATTCATTAACATAATGTTTTGCTTTAAACACCTTATTTTATTCAAAGTAATGACAACTCAATTACTTGAATTGTCTCCTTCTTTGATTTTAATTTAACATTTCTAGAAACTTCACTTAATGTAAAGTCTTCAAAATGTATAAAATCACATTTTAATTCAACTACGAGCGTTTTAATCACAGCAACTTTAATATACACTATTGGAGCTGGAATTACCGCGGCTGCTGGCACCAGACTTGCCCTCCAATTGATTTCGTAGGAGAATTTACCTCCTACTCATTCCTTCAAGAATTGATTTT
>NW_001856191.1:0-984 GCF_000209125.1 Entamoeba dispar SAW760
GGGACGGGTGTATCCTACTTGATATGAACCTACCGCTATACCACTATTTTATATATTACTTATACTTTATATATTTTATACACTATCTTCTATACTTTATATTTCTATTATTATTATTATTATTATTATTATTATTATCTATTTCATTTTTTATACTTTAAATTTTATACTTTATATTTTATACTTTATATTTTATATTCTTTTTTCTTTATTCCTTAGTTTATATATCCATTGTGGTGTAGTTGGTAACATGCAAGCCTCTCACGTTTGCGCCCCGGGTTCGATTCCCGGCGATGGAATCTTTTTATACATATATCCTTATATTATATATCTATTTCTTTATATTATTTTATCTTATCTTTATTTATGTATATTTATATCTATTTATCTATTCTTACTTCTATTTCTATCATTATTTCTTATATATAACTATTTTATCTATATTTTTATATCCTTATCCTATATTCACTTATATTCTTCCTATTATATTCTTACTTCTATTATTTATACTACTTATACTATCTTCCTATTTATATTACTTATATTACTTATATTACTTATATTACTTATATTACTTATATTACTTATATTACCTTATGTATCACTTCCTGAGTTATCTCTTCTACTTTACTACTTATATCACTTATATCACTTTTCTATCCTTCTTCTTAAATATATCCTTCCTTTATATTTTCTTCCTATATAATACCTTAGTATATTTTTATGTATTATGTATTTTCCTTTTATTCCCTGCCCTTTTATTCTTCTTATTTTATTAATTGTTAAAGCGGGGTGGCGCAGTGGTAGCGCGGCAGCTCATAACTTGCAGTCGGTTGATCGAAACTTCCCTCCGCTGTTTTATGTACTTTATTTTATATGTTTATATATTATTAACTTTTATTATATCAACTTATTTCTTTTATATCACTAGTTATCACTACATATCACTACATATCACTACAAACTCCTTCTACTATCTAAAAG
>NW_001856190.1:0-988 GCF_000209125.1 Entamoeba dispar SAW760
ATTAATTAATTCATTGTTAATTATTGTTATACATTCTATTAATACTTTCTTCACATTTTATTTCTTCAATTTTCTTCATTATCTTTTATTTGATGATTTTATAATTGAATATATCATTAATTTCATCTAAACATCATATATTTAAATATTTATACATTTCATCTCTTTCAATTATTGTGATATTTTCATTTCAAGATAATATTTGATTATTATTCTTTATTTCTTGTTTTATTTTCTTTCATTTACTTATTTATTTAATTTATTATTTATTTATTTTATTTGTTGATTATTCTTATTTATTCATTATTTTGTATCATTATTCTCATTTTATCATTATATAATATATGATTTATATTATTGAACTTATATTCAATGAATTGATAAATTATATTTATTTTAATGATAATAGAGATGATAATGAATCAAAATGTAAAATTTATCATTTTAATATTTATTTATATTTATATAATATGAATATATTCATTATATTCATCATATTTTATACATTATCTATGTTGATTTATTCTATATTAAATTATTTTAATATTTCTATTACTTATTCATGATTCATTGAGTTATATAATTTATTAATATCATAATATGAATCTATATATTTTGTATATTTATCTTATTTCTGATGATTTAATATAAAACTATTTATTATTTATCATCAAGATATTATAATTTACTTCATATTTGATTTTTATTAATTTTAAATGATTCATTATTCATATTAATTCTATTATGATTATTATCTTTTAATAATGTTATAAATATTTTCATAATTACATTCATACATTTGATATGATGATTATTAATTACATCATCATATCATATCATTTGTTGATTAATATAATTCTTCATTTTACCATATTTAATTTGATGAATTCATTGAAATTTAATTATTCATTAAATATGTTAAGAATATATTCTCTTGATGATGATATTCTCTCATATATAAATATATAATGTCATTCATGATGATTTC
>NW_001856189.1:0-811 GCF_000209125.1 Entamoeba dispar SAW760
TTTTATGATTTTAATATAAAGTACTAGGTATCCAATATTGTTCTGTGGATCCTCCAAAAAATAAAGTTTTATCAGAAATGGTGAGGTTGTAGCAGAGATATTAATTCAACAAATTTGTTGAAAAAAGGTGCACTTTTTTGATTTTAATATAAAGTACTAGGTATCCAATATCGTTCTGTGGATCCTCCAAAAAATAAAGTTTTATCAGAAATGGTGAGGTTGTAGCAGAGATATTAATTCAACAATTTTATTGAAAAAAGGTGCACTTTTTTGATTTTAATAAAAAGTACTAGGTATCCAATATCGTTCTGTGGATCCTCCAAAAAATAAAGTTTTATCAGAAATGGTGAGGTTGTAGCAGAGATATTAATTCAACAAATTTGTTGAAAAAAGGTGCACTTTTTATGATTTTAATATAAAGTACTATATATCAATTATCTTCAAAAGCACTCTGCAAAAAGATAAAAATTATTAATTGTGATCGTCATGTATTTGAGATATTAATTTATTCTATTTTTATCTAAACCAAATGAAAGAAGTTAAATGTCGTCAATTTTAATAAAAAGTACTAAGTATTAATCACATTAATATGCACTCTACAAAAAGATAAAAATTATTAATTCTGGTCGCTTTCTATCTGAGATAATTTTTGACATGTTTCTGTCTAAATTAGACGAAAGAAGTTAAATGCGTCTGATTTTAAATAAAAAGTACTAGGTATCTAGTAACTTTATATGGAACCTCCAAAAAATAAAGTTTTATCAGAAATGGTGAGGTTGTAGATGAGATACAAGTTCAACAATTTTATTGA
>NW_001856188.1:0-787 GCF_000209125.1 Entamoeba dispar SAW760
TGTGTATATGTATGTGTATCTATAGTGTTTGTATGTTTTGCTTATTAATATAAGCTCACATAGTACAGAGGTAGTACATCAGATTGTGGCTTTGATAACCCAGGTTCGATTCCTGGTGTGAGCATCTTTTTAGACTTAGTGTTCCTATTTATTATTTATGTACTTAATATATATATTTCAACTTTTATATCTTTTATATTTTTTATATCTTTTATATCTTTTATATTTTTTATTCCCTTTTTATACCTATTATTACCTATTATACCTATTATACCTTTCTATTTTTATACTTTTATACTTATTACTTATTACTTTATACCTTATACCTTATACCTACTATCTACTATTTACTATCTATATCACCTTTTATTATATTTCTCTATTATGTGCCTAACTTACTATCTTATTTCTTCTATATCTTACTTTATATTTCTATATATACATTACTTCCTTTTATATTTATTATCTATTATTTCTATTCACAGTTTTACCTTATTATATTACTTATGTACTTTACTTATAAGTGTATCTATGTGTATTTCTATATGTGTATCTATGTGTATATGTATATGTGTATCTATGTGTATATGTATATGTGTATCTATGTGTATTTCTATATGTGTATCTATGTGTATATGTATGTGTATATGTATGTGTATATGTATGTGTATCTATATGGTTGTGTATGTTTTGCTTATTAATATAAGCTCACATAGTACAGAGGTAGTACATCAGATTGTGGCTTTGATAACCCAGGTTCGATTCCTGGTGTGAGCATCTTTTTAGA
>NW_001856187.1:0-966 GCF_000209125.1 Entamoeba dispar SAW760
GTCTATAGATTATAGAAAGTAGTATAAGAAAGTAAGAAAATATAGGAAGGTAGTATAAGACTCTAATAGAATATAGAAAGTGGTATAAGACTCTAATAGAAACATACTAGATGATACAAAAATATAGAATATAGACAAGTATAAATATATAGAGAATAAAGATAAAGAGTAAGTGTGGTAGGATATGAACATAATAACATATCTAGTATAAGTAGTATACATAAAATAGATAAGTAGAGGAAAAGTATAAAGGATATAGTTATAGTAGTTATAGAATAAAACATATAGAAAAGATATAAAGTATAAAGTATAAGGTATAAGATATAAGATATAAGGTATAAAGTATAAGGTATAAAGTATAAGTTATAAGAGTATAGTATAGTATAGTATAGGTGGAAGTATAGTAGGAATATACTATTAAAAGATGCAAGAGGTGGGGTTTGAACCCACGCCTCCGAAGAGATCCGTACCTGAAACGGACGCCTTGGACCACTCGGCCACTCTTGCTATTACCTTGAAGGAAATAGAAAGTAGAAAAACAAGAATAGTAATAAACATGATAGAATAGTAATAAACATGATAGAATAGTAAGGTGAATAGTCATATAGAATAATAAATAGATAGAATAGGAAGTAGTTTTGTCATATAGAATAATAAATAGATAGAATAGTAAGGTGAATAGTCATATAGAATAAACATATAAAAAGAATAAAAATAAATAATATATGATAGAAATGGGTAGATATATAGAATAGGAAGTATAAAAATTAGAAGGATGTATAAGTATATAATATATAATATAGAATAGTCATAAAAATAGACTAAGTGTAAGAATAAAAATTATAGATATAGAGATTGATATAAATATAAATATAAATATAAATATATATATATATATATATAACACATAAATTTAAGATATAAATATATGATAGTGTAAGATAATGATATAAAAGTACGACAATG
>NW_001856186.1:0-1034 GCF_000209125.1 Entamoeba dispar SAW760
TTATTTTATTATTCCACTTCTTATCTATATATCTATTCTCACTTCTTATACTTACTACTGTTACATCTCTTACATCTCTTACATTTCTTACATTTCTTACATCTCTTACATCTCTTACATCTCTTACATCTCTTACATCTCTTATTCCTCTTACTATACCTACTACTCTTACTACTCTTACTATACCTACTATACCTACTACTCTTACTACTCCTACTTTCCCCCTCCCCTTTATTGTTAATGGGGGTGTAGCTCAGATGGTAGAGCACTCGCTTTGCATGCGAGGGGCAAGGGGATCGATACCCCTCACCTCCATTATTATCTATTATTACCTTTTATTCTTTTATGTTATTTCTTATATATCTTATATTCTCTTTTATATACAGTAGTACTTCCTTATTCTTATTATATTAAAAATTTATGTATATATATATATATATTATTATGTTTATTCTTATTTTATATATGTGTATATGTATATATATATATATTTATGTACCTTATATATATCCATTTATTCTTTTATCTTTTATTAACTTATATCCTTATATTTTTATGTTTAAAACGACCGACTTTCCTTATATTTTTATGAATAAAACGACAATGGCAGGATTCGAACCTACGCTCCAAATGGAAACTCCTTAGCAGGGAGCCGCCTTAACCGCTCGGCCACATTGTCTTTGATTAATATTGCTATCTCTTATTATATATTTTTTTATAAATTTTATACTTATTATATCTTATTTATATATATATTCTATCTTTTTTTTTATATCTATTTTATATCTTCTATTCACTTATTCATATATATATATATTTATTTATATATTTATATATATATACAACTCTTACCTTCATATATTACACTTATTCATGTATATATATACAACTCTTACCTTCTTATAGAAGTCTTCAATAGTATAGCTGGTTAGTATCTTCGCCTGTCACGTGAAAGACCGGGGTTCGAATCCCCGTTGAAGAGTTCACTTTTTATACTATATATATGTATATATTCTTATTTATTAGTCACTTAT
>NW_001856185.1:0-1022 GCF_000209125.1 Entamoeba dispar SAW760
CTATATCTATATCTATATCATATCTATATCATTTATATAACTTATATCATTTATATAACTTATATCATTTATATAACTTATAACATTTATATAACTTATAACATTTATATAACTTATATATCCCTTTTTTTATCTTCCCAGTATTTTATGAATGTTATAGGGCTTGTGGCGCAATGGAAACGCATCAGACTACGAATCTGGGGATTGCAGGTTCGATCCCTGCCAAGCTCGTCTTTTTATTGACTAGATTACTTTACTTTAATCCCTTTCAACTTCTATAACCTTTATATTCTATTATATATATATTTCTTTATTTATATATATATATATATTTCTTTATTTATTTATTTATATATATCTTTATTTATATATCTATGTATGTATTTATTTCTATATTCCTTTATTTCTATATTTCTATATTTCTATATTCCTTTATTCCTTTATTCCTTTATTTAAAAAAAAACTCTCTATATAAAAACAAAAAGGTAGATTACCTGACGTTCCCATCTGTGTGAACATAATGGTACTGATCAGGCTCTAAGCATCTTTACTTCCGTGTTCGGATGGGAACGGGTGTATCCTACTTGATATGAACCTACCGTTATCCTACTTACTTATGACTATGACTATCATATATTTTCTTATATTATTATATTATTATATGACTATGTACTTTTATTATTATTCCTAGTCTGTTTATTTTATATCTTATCTTTCTTATGTCTTTTATATATCATATCTATATCTATATCTATATCATATCTATATCATTTATATAACTTATATCATTTATATAACTTATATCATTTATATAACTTATAACATTTATATAACTTATAACATTTATATAACTTATATATCCCTTTTTTTATCTTCCCAGTATTTTATGAATGTTATAGGGCTTGTGGCGCAATGGAAACGCATCAGACTACGAATCTGGGGATTGCAGTTCGATCCCTGCCAAGCTCGTCTTTTTATTGACTAGATTACTTTACTTTAATCCCTTTCAACTTCTATAACCT
>NW_001856184.1:0-969 GCF_000209125.1 Entamoeba dispar SAW760
GTTTTATGTTTTTAATTAATGGAAAATCCATTTTAACATTTAACGAAATGAGTGAAATAGTATTTCTAGTGGTGGTATTACACGTTTGACAAAGTCTCCCACCTAGCCTATACCAAAAAATCGATTTCACATGATAAATTAGAGTCAAGCTCAACAGGGTCTTCTTTCCCCGCCGTTCCAATCAAGCCCGTTCCCTTGACTGTGGTTTCACTAGATTGCAGATAGGGACAGTGGGAATCACGGTGATCCATTCATGCGCGTCACTAATTAGATGACGAGGCATTTGGCTACCTTAAGAGAGTCATAGTTACTCCCGCCGTTAACCCGCGCTTAAGTAAATTTCATTACCTTGACATTCAGAGCACTGGGCAGAAATCACATTCTGTAATGAACCTTTTAGATTTATCAGAATGCTATGTTTTTATTAAACAGTCGGATTCCCCTAACCTTTAAAGTTCTGATTCGATTTTAATCCTTTTACAAGGAAATCACCAGAGCTACTCTTTCTTGCTAACTTACAGAGCTATGTTGCCGACTTCCCTTACCTGCGTTATTCTATTTAACTAAAGATTTTGCTTCTTGGAGACCTGTTGCGGTTATTAGTACGAGCAAAAGAATTCTTTAATTAGCTTTATGCTAAGATTCCCTTTAATTTTTATGAAGACTGCAAAAATACCACAATTCAATCATATGTTGAATTTCTTACAAAGCCAATAAATTCCACTTCTCTGATTGATTCATTTCAGTGGAGTTTACTTTTGTTAAGAAGAAAAGAGAACTCTTCCGTAGATTTTCACACTCCATTTTAAAGTTCATGATATGTTACCATTTTATTCGATTTAATCTTATTTCTAAGATTTAATCATTAATTCTCTTGATTAAGAACTATTAATCTTATTCCCTTTCATCCTTATATTGACTATATGTCACTTATATATTCTAAGATTTCCATCTGTATTTAGATCGATC
>NW_001856183.1:0-979 GCF_000209125.1 Entamoeba dispar SAW760
TAATCAAAGATAAAGAATCTTGTCTATCAAATTATTGAAAAGGAATTTAATCCTATTTGGGATGTATTACAGATTATTTATGGTGATCAACTCACTAATGAATTGTTTGATTCTATCTCAATCACTTCAAAGTATTTAGAAGAATTTATCTTGAAAGATACTCAAAGGATTATTGATGATTTAATTCATTGTAACAGTTTTAGATTAACACCAATGTGGACATATCTTACACAAATTCAAATCAAAGAACAGTTTGAACAAAATAAATATGATTCATTAATTAACAATTACTTAACACAGACACTAACATTAAATCAAAAAACACTTCAGTTCTATTCAAATAAAAAATGTACAAGAATAGATGAATTGAAACATCAATGCATTGAGACAATTAAGTTGAAAACCAATGAAATATTAAATGGAAAACAACAATGGAGAGATGTCTGTATCAAAATCCAAAATTATTATCACAACTTAATCAATACTATTGACAAAGAATTACAAACAAAAGATCTTTCTACTGTTCATCAAGTAGAATTATATCACCAATACTATCTTGGGGTCTTTAAAAGTAATAGTGAAATGTACACAGTTCAAAACAAACAAATAATATTCAATCAAAATGATTATAATAAAATTCTTCAAGACACATTCAATGAATTGAATGATTTATTTGATAAGAAAAAACAAATTGCACAAACACTAGAACAAAATCATCTTAAAGAAGAATTAGAACGGAAGAAAGAAGCATTTATTAGAAAATTGACTAGTAAATCTTATTATATTATGCCATGTTGTACAACAAGATTTGTCCTTGATGCTAAATATTCTGATTTCAAGAATGGACAACCAATTAATTTATATTGGTCTCATGGTAATCAAAATCAACACTTCCAATTTATTCAAAGATGATTCATTCCAAATAAAAATAGGACATAATGGATTTTAGTACATAGATCTGACGTATCTGAAGGAGTGT
>NW_001856182.1:0-1000 GCF_000209125.1 Entamoeba dispar SAW760
ATATTAATATATTATTATATGTATTTATTTATATTATATGTTTATATGACTATATGACTATATTCCTTTTATGTACTACTACCTATTTTATCATGTGTATATATTATACCATTCTTTATACCTTATAGTCTTTACACTTATTTATGCTATGTATTAATCTATTAATCTATTAATCTATTAATGTGTTATACGTTTATATTCTTATAGCAATAAATTATATACATAAGGCTGTATACTATATACTTCTAGTATATCGGTATAATAAGTTGATAAGTAAAGTAGACTATATTGTACTTTATGTTATATTCTAAGGTTTTGACGTCTCTATATTCTAGTTTATGTTATATTGTATTGTACTTTATGTTATATTCTAACCTATTGTGGTCTCTATATTCTATTTTACTTTATGTTATATTGTAAGCATTTGTGGTCTAAGGGCAGAATTCCACCCTTCCAAGGTGGAGATCCGGGTTCGAGTCCCGGCAAATGCACTTTTATATGTTTCAACTATGTTCTAGTATATTAGAGTATCTTATATTATTATTATATTATTATATGACTATATTATTATATTAATATATTAATATATTATTATATGTATTTATTAATATTATATGTTTATATGACTATATGACTATATTCCTTTTATGTACTACTACCTATTTTATCATGTGTATATATTATACCATTCTTTATACCTTATAGTCTTTACACTTATTTATGCTATGTATTAATCTATTAATCTATTAATCTATTAATGTGTTATACGTTTATATTCTTATAGCAATAAATTATATACATAAGGCTGTATACTATATACTTCTAGTATATCGGTATAATAAGTTGATAAGTAAAGTAGACTATATTGTACTTTATGTTATATTCTAAGGTTTTGACGTCTCTATATTCTAGTTTATGTTATATTGTATTGTACTTTATGTTATATTCTAACCTATTGTGGTCTCTATATTCTATTTTACTTTATGTTATATGTAAGCAT
>NW_001856181.1:0-475 GCF_000209125.1 Entamoeba dispar SAW760
ATTATATATACACCTTTATCTATACTATTATACTTATCCGATTTATATGATATATACGATACACTATTCTATTTATACACTAGTACTTTATATACTATTAGTATTTTTATTATTTATAGACTATACACTATTCTATTATCTATACTTTATACTTTATACTTTATAGACTATAGACTATAGACTATTATTATATTTATACTTTATGTTTTATATTTTATACTTTATATTTTATATTTTATACTTTATACTTTATAGACTATTATTATATCTATACTTTATACACTATAACCTATTAATATAGATATACACTATTATTATATGTTTCCACTATTATTATATCTATTTTTGTTTTTATTCTATGTTATTGTTTGAATAGGGAACGTAGCTCAGTTGGTAGAGCGTAAGTCTCATAATCTTAAGGTCGTGAGTTCGATACTCACCGTTCCCACCTTTTTGTACATCTATATGACATCTA
>NW_001856180.1:0-981 GCF_000209125.1 Entamoeba dispar SAW760
TAATAACATAATAACATAATAACATAAGAACATAAGAACATAATAAAATAAGAACATAATAACATAATAACATAATAGGATAATAAAATAAGAACATAATAGCATGGATAATAAAATAAGAACATAATAACATAATAAAATAATAACATAATAAAATAATAACATAATAAAATAATAAAATAATAAAATAAGAACATAAATAATAGAAGTTATACACATAGGAACACTAAGAGATTTATATAACATAAATAATAAGCATACATACATACTCTACAAACACATATAGTCATATAGTCAAATAGTAATATAGTCAAATAGTAATATAGGAATATAGTAATATAGTCAAATAGGAATATAGTCATATAGTCAAATAGTAATATAGTAATATAGTGAAATAGGAATATAAACATATAAGATAATAAGGATATAGTATAGGATAGGTGTATAGTTGATAATAAGTAGTAGAAATAAGTAATATACATATAAGAAACATAGAGAGTATAAAGTTGGATAGGTATAGTTATAGGTATAGTTATAGTTATAGATATGGATGATAAAAAGGCGCCTCATGCAGGGCTCGAACCTGCGACCCTCAGCTTAGAAGGCTGATGCTCTTCCGACTGAGCTAACAAGGCCAATCGGTTATAGTAGAAATAGGTAAGGGATGATGATATTGAACACACTCATAATAACATAATAACATAATAACATAAGAACATAAGAACATAATAAAATAAGAACATAATAACATAATAACATAATAGGATAATAAAATAAGAACATAATAGCATGGATAATAAAATAAGAACATAATAACATAATAAAATAATAACATAATAAAATAATAACATAATAAAATAATAAAATAATAAAATAAGACATAAATAATAGAGTTATACACATAGGACACTAAGAGATTATATACATAAATAAAAGCATACATACATACTCTACAAACACATATAGTCATATAGTCAATAG
>NW_001856179.1:0-970 GCF_000209125.1 Entamoeba dispar SAW760
AAAGAAATTAGAGAGTCTTGCTAATCTTAAGTTGGCTATGAGTGGACATGAATATCCAACTGATGATTTAACTCAACAAGGATTAAAACTTGCTGGTCCTTTATTAGAAGAAGTAGAAGAGAGTGAAGTTAATCATACTACTGCACCAATTGATGCTAGACTTCAAACATTTCTTAATTCATATTTTGCAGAATGTGGAGAAGAAGTACCAAAAATTCCAGATAATACTTTTATTCTTGATAGAGAAGGACTTGGAAGAGTATTATCATTTCCACCACATAAACAAGAATTCTTTTGTGAAACAATGAAATCATATAAAATTAAACAAGGAGTACTTCATAATCCAGCTAAAGATAAAAGAACTACAGTTGGTGTTTTCCATATTTGTCAAAGTGATGTTCCAGTTCCAGCAGATAAAATTGAATGTCCAAAAATAGCATTTTTAAGAATGCTTAAAGCAGCATTTTATGGAGCACCAGCTGATCATCTTATTATTCCATATACAGCTGAATGTAAAGAACCAACAAAATCATGGGTTTCACTTTATATGAGACCAGTTGTTGTTCCAGGAGTAAAAGGAGTTAAAGGATTTGAACATGAAAAAGCTACTGAAATGCATTTCTTTGTACCAGGAAATATGGTTTCATGTCTTGATTTTGTAGAATCAGTTTTTGGAAATGCTGGTAATCCTAGATTATCTAAAAATGATGCAGCACTTGATCCACTTGGATGGACTGGACATAGTGGGATGGCTATTCTTGCACCACATCTTACTCGTATGACAAAAAAAGAATGTGGACTTCCACATATTAGTCAAGCAACAGAAAGACAAAAAAAGAAAGAATGTGTTGGGAAAAAGAAGATGAATTATATAATGATGGAAAACATTTAAAATGTATTGTAGAGATGCATCAGAATTATTTGTACTATTATTGCAGATAATTATTTTGGATATTGTAAGAAGAGTTAA
>NW_001856178.1:0-927 GCF_000209125.1 Entamoeba dispar SAW760
TGAATAACTTCATAAATAATATACAATGAAAGTATGTATGAAATAATGATATTAATAAATGAATAAATGAATAAATATAAAATGAAAAAGTATCATAATGATAATTATTGTATAATTATGAAAACAAGAATGTAAATAAAAATAAGAGATGAATAACAAATTAAATGTTTATTATAATGAATGATTAATTCAAATCTATCATTGTTTATCTCTTTAGTAATAAAATATTTTGAATATACTTGTATCATGTTTTCTATTTATTTTATTATATTTCATTAATTTCTTTATTATTTTCTGTTTCTTTTATATTTTATTTCATTCATTGTTATTTTCATCTCTTTCATTTCTTTTATTATCATTTGTAATATGATTTCATTCTTTTATTTATTGTTTTATTTCATTTTATGTTTTATTTCATTTATTATTTATTATTTCATGTTGTCTTATTCTTTGTTGTTTCTTATTTATAATTAAATATTCTATTCTTATTCATTTCTATTATTTACTCTATTCTATTATTATAACTCTTTGTTTATTTTATTCTATTATTATTATTTGTTTCTTCTTCTTTTATTCTCTTCTTTCTTTTTATCATTTTCTTCATTTATCATATCAAATATTCTACAAAACAAACATCTAACATCAAATAATTTGTTTATGAACAGTTGTTATTGTAATAACCAATATACATTTCAAAATATTCACAATAAACAGATTAACAACATGATTTTGATATTATTCTTTATTTGTTATTATTCTTATTCATTTTCATATTATTGAACTTTTCATTCAACTCTTTTCATTTCTTGTTAATTTCTTATTCATTTTTATCATTAATTTGAATATATAAACAATGATGTTATATTGAATTAGAAATACTTAAAAGATAACAAACAATTGAAATGAATAAAGATAAGAAGAAGAATA
>NW_001856177.1:0-907 GCF_000209125.1 Entamoeba dispar SAW760
AACTTATATATTCCTTTTATTATACTTTTAGTGTACACTCTATTCTTTTATATTATCTATACTATTTTATACTATTTTATACTATCTTATACTACTTATACTACTTATAGTGTTTTATACTATGTAACTACTACTTCCTTTCCTTATATTCTTACTATCCCTATTAACTTTATTACCTTTATTACCTTTACTACCTTTACTACCTTTTATTATCTTTACTTTTGATATATGTGTTCTAGATATCATCCACCTCTGTACTTATGTACTTATCTGATAATGGGCATATGGCGCAATGGAAACGCATCAGACTTCGGATCTGAGGATTGCAGGTTCGATCCCTGCTATGCTCGTCTTTTTATCTATAACTTATCCTTATATTATATATACACCTTTATCTATACTATTATACTTATCCTATTTATATTATATATACTATACACTATTCTATTTATACACTATACTTTATATACTATTATTATTTTTATTATTTATAGACTATACACTATTCTATTATCTATACTTTATACTTTATACTTTATAGACTATAGACTATAGACTATTATTATATTTATACTTTATATTTTATATTTTATACTTTATATTTTATATTTTATACTTTATACTTTATAGACTATTATTATATCTATACTTTATACACTATAACCTATTAATATAGATATACACTATTATTATATGTTTCCACTATTATTATATCTATTTTTGTTTTTATTCTATGTTATTGTTTGAATAGGGAACGTAGCTCAGTTGGTAGAGCGTAAGTCTCATAATCTTAAGGTCGTGAGTTCGATACTCACCGTTCCCACCTTTTTGTACATCTATATGACATCTATTACTATATTTTTACATCTATTAAACTTATATATTCCTTTTATATACTTTTAGTGTA
>NW_001856176.1:0-947 GCF_000209125.1 Entamoeba dispar SAW760
AAAGCGAGTGCTCTACCATTTGAGCTACACCCCCATAACAATAAAGGGAGGGGGAAAGTAGGAGTAGTAAGAGTAGTAGGTATAGTAGGTATAGTAAGAGTAGTAAGAGTAGTAGGTATAGTAAGAGGAATAAGAGATGTAAGAGATGTAAGAGATGTAAGAGATGTAAGAGATGTAAGAAATGTAAGAAATGTAAGAGATGTAAGAGATGTAACAGTAGTAAGTATAAGAAGTGAGAATAGATATAATAGATAAGAAGTGGAATAATAAAAATAATAAGGATAATAAATATATATAATATATATAATATAAATAATATAATAAAGGTATAGAGTAAGAATAGATATAATATATATAATAAGTATAATAAGTATAATATATAAGAGGAATAGATAAAGTTAATAGTATAAGTGACTAATAAATAAGAATATATACATATATATAGTATAAAAAGTGAACTCTTCAACGGGGATTCGAACCCCGGTCTTTCACGTGACAGGCGAAGATACTAACCAGCTATACTATTGAAGACTTCTATAAGAAGGTAAGAGTTGTATATATATACATGAATAAGTGTAATATATGAAGGTAAGAGTTGTATATATATATAAATATATAAATAAATATATATATATATGAATAAGTGAATAGAAGATATAAAATAGATATAAAAAAAAAGATAGAATATATATATAAATAAGATATAATAAGTATAAAATTTATAAAAAAATATATAATAAGAGATAGCAATATTAATCAAAGACAATGTGGCCGAGCGGTTAAGGCGGCTCCCTGCTAAGGAGTTTCCATTTGGAGCGTAGGTTCGAATCCTGCCATTGTCGTTTTATTCATAAAAATATAAGGAAAGTCGGTCGTTTTAAACATAAAAATATAAGGATATAAGTTAATAAAAGATAAAAGAATAAATGGATATATATAAGGTACAT
>NW_001856175.1:0-811 GCF_000209125.1 Entamoeba dispar SAW760
ATTTCTTAACTGATACTCGACCGTTAAAATGTCTTCATTTTAACGGTCGAGTATCAGTTAAGAAATTATAATGCCATCCATTTTCAGGACTCATTCATTCGATAGGTGAGTTGTTACACATTCCTTAGCGGTTTCCGACTTCCATGGCCACCGTCCTATTGTCAATATGAATGAATACCTTTTGTGGTACTCGTTATGTTTCTTTTTGGCACTTTATCTCGACGTTCGGTTCATCCCGCATCGCCAGTCCTGCTTACCAGACTTGGCCGATTCAAAGTATGTTTATATTTAAATTCCTGAAGTGTATTTAACACTGAGAATTCTTCTTTGTTTATTCATAGTTTGACAAGATGTTGAGTGAAAATACTCACCCATTACACCTAATCATTATCTTTACCAATCAATACTATTAATACTTTGACCTTCCTAAGGGAATATTCAGGTGGAACCAGCTACTAGATAGTTCGATGAGTCTTTCGCCCCTATACTCAAATATGACAAGTAATTTGCACGTTAACACTGCGTGAATCTTCCACCAAAGTTTCCTTCGGCTTCAATCCGTTCAAGTATAGTTCACCATCTTTCGGGTCCTAACATATTTACTTCTTCTATTGAAAGATACTATTGCTAAATGTATTTCTACACTCTCATAGTTTTTCGTTTTCTCTTCATGTTATAGCTTTCCTGCTATTCTCATTCGCATCCATGTTAGACTCCTTGGTCCGTGTTTCAAGACGGGTAGATAATTTACTTCTTCAAGAGTTTCTATTCTCGGGATTAAATGTATTAATCTTACCTTAAATAGCTTTTA
>NW_001856174.1:0-982 GCF_000209125.1 Entamoeba dispar SAW760
TTCAACAAATTTGTTGAATTATATCTCTGCTACAACCTCACCATTTCTGATAAAACTTTATTTTTTGGAGGATCCACAGAACGATATTGGATACCTAGTACTTTATATTAAAATCATAAAAAGTGCACCTTTTTTCAATAAAATTGTTGAATTAATATCTCTGCTACAACCTCACCATTTCTGATAAAACTTTATTTTTTGGAGGATCCACAGAACGATATTGGATACCTAGTACTTTTTATTAAAATCAAAAAAGTGCACCTTTTTTCAACAAATTTGTTGAATTAATATCTCTGCTACAACCTCACCATTTCTGATAAAACTTTATTTTTTGGAGGATCCACAGAACGATATTGGATACCTAGTACTTTTTATTAAAATCAAAAAAGTGCACCTTTTTTCAATAAAATTGTTGAATTAATATCTCTGCTACAACCTCACCATTTCTGATAAAACTTTATTTTTTGGAGGATCCACAGAACGATATTGGATACCTAGTACTTTTTATTAAAATCATAAAAAGTGCACCTTTTTTCAATAAAATTGTTGAATTAATATCTCTGCTACAACCTCACCATTTCTGATAAAACTTTATTTTTTGGAGGATCCACAGAACGATATTGGATACCTAGTACTTTTTATTAAAATCAAAAAAGTGCACCTTTTTTCAATAAAATTGTTGAACTTGTATCTCATCTACAACCTCACCATTTCTGATAAAACTTTATTTTTTGGAGGTTCCATATAAAGTTACTAGATACCTAGTACTTTTTATTAAAATCAGACGCATTTAACTTCTTTCGTCTAATTTAGACAGAAACATGTCAAAAATTATCTCAGATAGAAAGCGACCAGAATTAATAATTTTTATCTTTTTGTAGAGTGCATATTAATGTGATTAATACTTAGTACTTTTTATTAAAATTGACGACATTTAACTTCTTTCATTTGGTTTAGATAAAAATAGAATAAATTAATATCT
>NW_001856173.1:0-985 GCF_000209125.1 Entamoeba dispar SAW760
CCTTTTATATATGTTATTCCCTTTTATATATGTTTATTCCCTTAAAAAATACCTAGAAGGCGACTATGGGGATCGGACCCATGACCTTCTCTTTACGAGAGAGACGCTCTGCCACTGAGCTAAGCCGCCTTATATTATTATTACCTATTTCTATCTTTACACTTAGCTTATATATATTTATTATCTTCCCTATTTATTATGTTATTATTTATCATCTTTTTACCTTTATATCTTTTTATTACTTTATTATACATCTACTATACACTTCTTACTATTACTATTTCCTACTTATTACTATTTACTTATTACTTCTTACATTACTTCCATTTCTTACTTATTACTTATTACTTCTTACTTATTACTTCTTACTTATTACTTCTTACATCCTTTTACTACTTACTACTTACACCTACCCATCTATTCATAACGGTTCCATGGTGTAGGGGCAGCATATAAGATTTTGGTTCTTAGGACCCCAGTTCGAATCTGGGTGGGACCACTTTTTATGTATATAACTATACCTTTATACCATTATATTAAACTTATGAACTTTATCTATGTTTATATTCTAACTATTATCTCTTTCTATATATATTTCTATCTTATATTATGTTATATATTCTACTATATTCTACTTTTATCACCACTTATGTATGTATGTATATATATATATCACTATCTATATATTATATATATATATTATGTATCTATATATTATATATATTATGTATCTATATATTATTTATATATATTATATATATATTATCTATCTATATATTCTTCTTTATCACTCTCTGTCTATATGTTTATTCCTTTTATATATGTTTATTCCTTTTATATATGTTTATTCCCTTTAAAAAATACCTAGAAGGCGACTATGGGGATCGGACCCATGACCTTCTCTTTACGAGAGAGACGCTCTGCCACTGAGCTAAGCCGCCTTATATTATTATTACCTATTTCTATCTTTACACTTAGCTTATAA
>NW_001856172.1:0-1009 GCF_000209125.1 Entamoeba dispar SAW760
GACTATCATATATTTTCTTATATTATTATATTATTATATGACTATGTACTTTTATTATTATTCCTAGTCTGTTTATTTTATATCTTATCTTTCTTATGTCTTTTATATATCATATCTATATCTATATCTATATCATATCTATATCATTTATATAACTTATATCATTTATATAACTTATATCATTTATATAACTTATAACATTTATATAACTTATAACATTTATATAACTTATATATCCCTTTTTTTATCTTCCCAGTATTTTATGAATGTTATAGGGCTTGTGGCGCAATGGAAACGCATCAGACTACGAATCTGGGGATTGCAGGTTCGATCCCTGCCAAGCTCGTCTTTTTATTGACTAGATTACTTTACTTTAATCCCTTTCAACTTCTATAACCTTTATATTCTATTATATATATATTTCTTTATTTATATATATATATATATTTCTTTATTTATTTATTTATATATATCTTTATTTATATATCTATGTATGTATTTATTTCTATATTCCTTTATTTCTATATTTCTATATTTCTATATTCCTTTATTCCTTTATTCCTTTATTTAAAAAAAAACTCTCTATATAAAAACAAAAAGGTAGATTACCTGACGTTCCCATCTGTGTGAACATAATGGTACTGATCAGGCTCTAAGCATCTTTACTTCCGTGTTCGGATGGGAACGGGTGTATCCTACTTGATATGAACCTACCGTTATCCTACTTACTTATGACTATGACTATCATATATTTTCTTATATTATTATATTATTATATGACTATGTACTTTTATTATTATTCCTAGTCTGTTTATTTTATATCTTATCTTTCTTATGTCTTTTATATATCATATCTATATCTATATCTATATCATATCTATATCATTTATATAACTTATATCATTTTATATAACTTATATCATTTATATAACTTATAACATTTATATAACTTATAACATTTATATAACTTATATATCCCTTTTTTTATCTTCCCAGTATTTTATGAATG
>NW_001856171.1:0-697 GCF_000209125.1 Entamoeba dispar SAW760
GCCTCGTCATCTAATTAGTGACGCGCATGAATGGATCACCGTGATTCCCACTGTCCCTATCTGCAATCTAGTGAAACCACAGTCAAGGGAACGGGCTTGATTGGAACGGCGGGGAAAGAAGACCCTGTTGAGCTTGACTCTAATTTATCATGTGAAATCGATTTTTTGGTATAGGCTAGGTGGGAGACTTTGTCAAACGTGTAATACCACCACTAGAAATACTATTTCACTCATTTCGTTAAATGTTAAAATGGATTTTCCATTAATTTAAAAACATTAAAACTTCGGTTGAAACAGGCGATTGAAAAAGATAGACGGGGAGTTTGGCTGGGGCGGCACATCTGTTACAAGATAACGCAGGTGTCCAAAGATGAACTCAATGAGGACAGAAACCTCATGTAGAATATAAGGGTATAAGTTCATTTGATTATTGATTCCAGTACAATCAATAACTCTGAAATGATGGCCTAACGATCCCTAAGATTTTTAACTAGAAAAAATTTAAAACATATTAGATTTATCTGATGTGTGAGACCGTAAGGTGATTTCTAGTTAATCCTTTAAATATAGGCTTGGGGTGTCAGAAAAGTACCACAGGGATAACTGGCTTGTGGCAGCCAAGCGCTCATAGCGACGTTGCTTTTTGATCCTTCGATGTCGGCTCCTCCTATCCATTTCAGCAGAATTGAAAAAGGTA
>NW_001856170.1:0-726 GCF_000209125.1 Entamoeba dispar SAW760
AATACAGATTAAGATAATTGTTAAACAGAATTTAATTTAAAGAATGAGATATAAAGATATTAAATAATTTTTTAATAGTCTTCAATAAAAATAATCATTCATATCTCAAAAAATGTCAACGAAAGTATAAAAATTTATAAGGTAAAAGTTGTTCAGAATTGAATTCTAAACAATTCATTTCTCATACATAATTATGTTAAATAAAATGATGAAATAATCATGAAAAAATTGTTAAAAAATGAGGTCTTCAGATTACCTCCAAGAACATTTTTTACCTTATAAGTTTTCATTAAAACAACCTTGTTACAGAGATATGATAAAATTGACTCAGTGACAAAAAATATTGACTCTACTCATCTATACGTCCTTCAATACTTTATCTACAAAACAATTATTTTATTTGATATATCAGTATTATAATTATTATTTTATATTATATGAAAAACGATGTATATTTAAGATAAGTCATTTTTTGTGTCTCAAAAAAATCATGATAGAAGTATCATTTTTTATAAATTTTTATTAATAAATCACTTGTTTAAAATTAATATCTGAACAACTTTTACCTTATAAATTTTTATACTTTCGTTGACATTTTTTGAGATATGAATGATTATTTTTATTAAAGACTATTAAAAAATTATTTAATATCTTTATATCTCATTCTTTAAATTAAATTCTGTTTAACAATTATCTTAATCTGTATTAGTTATTATTCATGATTTT
>NW_001856169.1:0-839 GCF_000209125.1 Entamoeba dispar SAW760
ATAATTATTAAATAATAGTGTTCTATTTATAGATTATTTTTTGTTATTCATTGTAGAAATAACATTTTTTAAATCAAGATTTTATGAAGTATAAGTTATTTATTTTTAAATCAACATTTTTCAAAAAATCTTTTCTATTAAAAAACTATATTATTTTATTATTTAAACTATTTCAATTCAAACGTTAAAAAGATGAATAAAATCGTTCAATTTATCATTACAACATCATTAAATAAAGAGTTGTTTAGAATTCAATTCTGAACAACTTTTACCTTATAAATTTTTATACTTTCGTTGACATTTTTTGAGATATTAATATAAAAAAATAATGATTAATATTAAAAAGAAATACATAATGAAGATAAAATAAAATAAATAAATCATGAATAATAACTAATACAGATTAAGATAATTGTTAAACAGAATTTAATTTAAAGAATGAGATATAAAGATATTAAATAATTTTTTAATAGTCTTTAATAAAAATAATCATTCATATCTCAAAAAATGTCAACGAAAGTATAAAAATTTATAAGGTAAAAGTTGTTCAGATATTAATTTTAAACAAGTGATTTATTAATAAAAATTTATAAAAAATGATACTTCTATCATGATTTTTTTGAGACACAAAAAATGACTTATCTTAAATATACATCGTTTTTCATATAATATAAAATAATAATTATAATACTGATATATCAAATAAAATAATTGTTTTGTAGATAAAGTATTGAAGGACGTATAGATGAGTAGAGTCAATATTTTTTGTCACTGAGTCAATTTTATCATATCTCTGTAACAAGGTTGTTTTAATGAAAACTTATAAGGTAAAAAATGTT
>NW_001856168.1:0-927 GCF_000209125.1 Entamoeba dispar SAW760
TGTTTATTTCTTAATTTCATTTTGTTTCATTTTTATTTCCATTTTCATCTACTTTAATCTCTAAATTTATTTTTATCTCACTTGCATTTCCTCATTCTCAATTTCCTCATTCTTAGATTCCTCATTCTCAAGTTCTTCTTTCTTTAAATCCTTCATTTTTCTTTTAACTCCCATCTTTCGTTTTTGTTTTCGTTTTTCTTTTCCCTGTTCTTTTTCCTTCCATCTTTCGTTGTCCTTATGTTAATCAATACAATTCAACATGTTTCTTTTATTTTCTTTAAAAACTGTTCAACTGTACTGACAGGCTTACTGCCATCATTCAATGTATTTTGAATGATACGTATTTTATCAGGTTTCATTTAACTATCAATATTTTTCTTTCATTTATACAACTTTTGTTAGTTATTTATTAGAAAAAACTATTGTTTTACTTCATAAATTTATTAATAACTTCAAAGTTTTTCTAAAATTAGATAACGACTCAGATTATCCATACAAACAATATAGAATTATTCTAAAAATAGAAAACGATTCAGATTATCCATACAAATAATTTATAAAATTTCTAAAAATAGAAAACGATTCAGATTATCCATACAAACATGTCGCCGAAAATGCCGAATATTTGTTGGTAACCACGTCATCCTTTTCGGCAAATCGAGCTTTTACCATCTTAAAATTTTGGTCTAGTGTTAATCCGATGGTTTTTCCTAGCTTTTGTGTAATAAAGGTTCACTTTTCGACGGAATATCAATTTTTTTCGTTCTATTCCTTCTAATTTCAACAAAAAAACGGTAGTTTTTTCAAAAAGGGCATTTTCAAAAATCGTATTTCGAGTAGGGGGGGTCTTTTTGCAATTTTTGTTGAAATTTACCCCGTGTAGAAAGGAATTTTCGTTGTTATATAAAACATTTGTATGTTGGGTTT
>NW_001856167.1:0-902 GCF_000209125.1 Entamoeba dispar SAW760
TCTATTTAACTAAAGATTTTGCTTCTTGGAGACCTGTTGCGGTTATTAGTACGAGCAAAAGAATTCTTTAATTAGCTTTATGCTAAGATTCCCTTTAATTTTTATGAAGACTGCAAAAATACCACAATTCAATCATATGTTGAATTTCTTACAAAGCCAATAAATTCCACTTCTCTGATTGATTCATTTCAGTGGAGTTTACTTTTGTTAAGAAGAAAAGAGAACTCTTCCGTAGATTTTCACACTCCATTTTAAAGTTCATGATATGTTACCATTTTATTCGATTTAATCTTATTTCTAAGATTTAATCATTAATTCTCTTGATTAAGAACTATTAATCTTATTCCCTTTCAATCCTTATATTGACTATATGTCACTTATATATTTCTTAAGGATTTCCATCTGTAATTTAGGATCGATTCACCCTAATCCAAGTAATGTTGTTTAGGAACCTTTCTCCTCTTCAGTTCTAAGATGTTTTTTTCCTCTTCTTAGTATTTGCTACTACCACCAAGATCTGCACTAAGGACAGTTTCAATCTAAATTACTTTAAATCTTTACTACTTTTGTTGTCCTTACGCCATTTCGTTTCCTTACTCGTTAAAATGTCTTCATTTTAACGGTCGAGTATCAGTTAAGAAATTATAATGCCATCCATTTTCAGGACTCATTCATTCGATAGGTGAGTTGTTACACATTCCTTAGCGGTTTCCGACTTCCATGGCCACCGTCCTATTGTCAATATGAATGAATACCTTTTGTGGTACTCGTTATGTTTCTTTTTGGCACTTTATCTCGACGTTCGGTTCATCCCGCATCGCCAGTCCTGCTTACAGACTTGGCCGATTCAAGTATGTTTATATTAATTCCTGAGTGTATTAACACTGAGAATTCTCTTTGTT
>NW_001856166.1:0-905 GCF_000209125.1 Entamoeba dispar SAW760
ATATTGATAGTTAAATGAAACCTGATAAAATACGTATCATTCAAAATACATTGAATGATGGCAGTAAGCCTGTCAGTACAGTTGAACAGTTTTTAAAGAAAATAAAAGAAACATGTTGAATTGTATTGATTAACATAAGGACAACGAAAGATGGAAGGAAAAAGAACAGGGAAAAGAAAAACGAAAACAAAAACGAAAGATGGGAGTTAAAAGAAAAATGAAGGATTTAAAGAAAGAAGAACTTGAGAATGAGGAATCTAAGAATGAGGAAATTGAGAATGAGGAAATGCAAGTGAGATAAAAATAAATTTAGAGATTAAAGTAGATGAAAATGGAAATAAAAATGAAACAAAATGAAATTAAGAAATAAACAAATGATGTTAATAATAAAGAAGTGAATTGATAAAAAGTAAGAGCATTTTACACGATTTCAAAATATTGTGTTTCTGGACCGATTCTAATGCAAAGATTTCAAGCGTAGCAAAAATGATAGTGAATTTAGAAATTGAAAAATGAAGAAAGAATTAAGAAAGAATTGAATGAAGAAATGAAATTGATAAAAGTAAGAACATTTTACACGATTTCAAAATATTGTGTTTCTGGACCGATTCTAATGCAAAGATTTCAAGCGTAGCAAAAATGATAGTGAATTTAGAAAATTGAAAAATGAAGAAAGAATTAAGAAAGAATTGAATGAAGAAATGAAATTGATAAAAGTAAGAACATTTTACACGATTTCAAAATATTGTGTTTCTGGACCGATTCTAATGCAAAGATTTCAAGCGTAGCAAAAATGATGATGATTTTGGATGATCATGAACAATGGATAAAAAAAAGAAAAAAATAAAAAAGAAAAGAGAGAAAAAATTTGGAGGATGAAATTGATGAAAATCATGTCATTTTTC
>NW_001856165.1:0-703 GCF_000209125.1 Entamoeba dispar SAW760
TTATTTTATTATTTAAACTATTTCAATTCAAACGTTAAAAAGATGAATAAAATCGTTCAATTTATCATTACAACATCATTAAATAAAGAGTTGTTTAGAATTCAATTCTGAACAACTTTTACCTTATAAATTTTTATACTTTCGTTGACATTTTTTGAGATATTAATATAAAAAAATAATGATTAATATTAAAAAGAAATACATAATGAAGATAAAATAAAATAAATAAATCATGAATAATAACTAATACAGATTAAGATAATTGTTAAACAGAATTTAATTTAAAGAATGAGATATAAAGATATTAAATAATTTTTTAATAGTCTTTAATAAAAATAATCATTCATATCTCAAAAAATGTCAACGAAAGTATAAAAATTTATAAGGTAAAAGTTGTTCAGATATTAATTTTAAACAAGTGATTTATTAATAAAAATTTATAAAAAATGATACTTCTATCATGATTTTTTTGAGACACAAAAAATGACTTATCTTAAATATACATCGTTTTTCATATAATATAAAATAATAATTATAATACTGATATATCAAATAAAATAATTGTTTTGTAGATAAAGTATTGAAGGACGTATAGATGAGTAGAGTCAATATTTTTTGTCACTGAGTCAATTTTATCATATCTCTGTAACAAGGTTGTTTTAATGAAAACTTATAAGGTAAAAAATGTTCGTGGAGGTAATCT
>NW_001856164.1:0-814 GCF_000209125.1 Entamoeba dispar SAW760
ATAAAGAAATATATATATATATATAAATAAAGAAATATATATATAATAGAATATAAAGGTTATAGAAGTTGAAAGGGATTAAAGTAAAGTAATCTAGTCAATAAAAAGACGAGCTTGGCAGGGATCGAACCTGCAATCCCCAGATTCGTAGTCTGATGCGTTTCCATTGCGCCACAAGCCCTATAACATTCATAAAATACTGGGAAGATAAAAAAAGGGATATATAAGTTATATAAATGTTATAAGTTATATAAATGTTATAAGTTATATAAATGATATAAGTTATATAAATGATATAAGTTATATAAATGATATAGATATGATATAGATATAGATATAGATATGATATATAAAAGACATAAGAAAGATAAGATATAAAATAAACAGACTAGGAATAATAATAAAAGTACATAGTCATATAATAATATAATAATATAAGAAAATATATGATAGTCATAGTCATAAGTAAGTAGGATAACGGTAGGTTCATATCAAGTAGGATACACCCGTTCCCATCCGAACACGGAAGTAAAAGATGCTTAGAGCCTGATCAGTACCATTATGTTTCACACAGATGGGAACGTCAGGTAATCTACCTTTTTGTTTTTATATAGAGAGTTTTTTTTTTAAATAAAGGAATAAAGGAATAAAGGAATATAGAAATATAGAAATATAGAAATAAAGGAATATAGAAATAAATACATACATAGATATATAAATAAAGATATATATAAATAAATAAATAAAGAAATATATATATATATATAAATAAAGAAATATATATATAATAGAATATAAAGGTTATAGAAGTTGA
>NW_001856162.1:0-893 GCF_000209125.1 Entamoeba dispar SAW760
TATCATATATCTATCCTTTATACTTTATATACCTTTAATATCTTACTTTATTACTTTATTACTTTATTCCTTTATTCCTTTATTACTTTATTCCTATATTACTTTATTCCTTTATTCCTTTATTACTTTATTCCTATATTCCTTTATTACTTTATTCCTTTATTCCTTTATTACTTAATTATCTTACTTTACAGTACTCCCCCCATTTTTATACTAATTTATTAGAAGTCTTCAATAGTATAGCTGGTTAGTATCTTCGCCTGTCACGTGAAAGACCGGGGTTCGAATCCCCGTTGAAGAGTTCACTTTTTATACTATAATATTTCTTTTTATAAGTATATATATGACTATTTATTATACTATTTTTTGTTACAATAAAATATATATTATTCCTTTCTTATATATATTTATTTTTATTTATTATATTTCTTTTTTACTATATTATTTATATTCTTTATAAAAAGAGTACGACAGTGGCAGGATTTGAACCTACGCATCCAGAGGATAATTGATTTCAAGTCAATCGCCTTAGACCACTCGGCCACACTGTCAATCTGAGTACTATTATTATATGAACCTATATATATATATTTATTTATGTATGTATGTATTTTCTGTTTTTATTATATAACTATCATTATATCAACCTTTATACATCTAACTATATATATATAACTATAACTATTCTTTCTTATATTTTATCCTTTCTTTTATATATATATACCTCTACCATATTTTACTTATATACTTATTATCCTTACACTTTTTATACACCTATTATATATATATATATATTATTTATTATATATATTATATCCTTTATATTATATATCATATATCATATCCTTTATACTTTATATACCTTTAATATCTTACTTTATTACTTTATTACT
>NW_001856161.1:0-925 GCF_000209125.1 Entamoeba dispar SAW760
TATTATACCTCTTTAGTCTATTTCTTATTCTTTCATCGGTAGGTTCATATCAAGTAGGATACACCCGTTCCCATCCGAACACGGAAGTAAAGATGCTTAGAGCCTGATCAGTACCATTATGTTCACACAGATGGGAACGTCAGGTAATCTACCTTTTTGTTTTTTATATTATCTATTTAAACTTATTATATATTATATATTATCTATTCTATATATTTTTACTTTATTCTTATTATTTTATATATATACACTATACTTATAACATATTTATCATATTTATTATATATATTATATATATTATATATATTATATTTATTATATTTATTATATATCCTATATGACCCTTTTCAGTCTTTCTGACTATTATGTTCGTTGGTTTCATGGTGTAGTTGGTTATCACATCACTTTTACGTAGTGAGGGTCCCCGGTTCAAACCCGGGTGGAACCATTTTATATTAGTACACAACTTTATATGTATATGTATATGTTTATTTCTTTAACTGTTTAACTGTTTAACTGTTTATCTTTATTTATTCATATCATCTTATATATATATATATATATGTATCTATATTATTATATATACTTCTACTTCTACTTCTACGACTATATATCTATCTATCTAAACCTTTCTATGTATCTATGTATCTATGTATGTATATTACTTATACTTTATACTTTATACTTTATACTTTATTATTATATATCCCTTATTTACCTTTTTTTTATAATTATACCTTTTTATAATTATACCTCTTTATAATTATACCTTTTTATAATTATACCTCTTTAGTCTATTTCTTATTCTTTCATCGGTAGGTTCATATCAAGTAGGATACACCCGTTCCCATCCGAACACGGAAGTAAAGATGCTTAGAGCCTGATCAGTACCATTATGTTCACACAGATGGGAACGTCAGGTAAT
>NW_001856160.1:0-1070 GCF_000209125.1 Entamoeba dispar SAW760
AAACTCTCTATATAAAAACAAAAAGGTAGATTACCTGACGTTCCCATCTGTGTGAACATAATGGTACTGATCAGGCTCTAAGCATCTTTACTTCCGTGTTCGGATGGGAACGGGTGTATCCTACTTGATATGAACCTACCGTTATCCTACTTACTTATGACTATGACTATCATATATTTTCTTATATTATTATATTATTATATGACTATGTACTTTTATTATTATTCCTAGTCTGTTTATTTTATATCTTATCTTTCTTATGTCTTTTATATATCATATCTATATCTATATCTATATCATATCTATATCATTTATATAACTTATATCATTTATATAACTTATATCATTTATATAACTTATAACATTTATATAACTTATAACATTTATATAACTTATATATCCCTTTTTTTATCTTCCCAGTATTTTATGAATGTTATAGGGCTTGTGGCGCAATGGAAACGCATCAGACTACGAATCTGGGGATTGCAGGTTCGATCCCTGCCAAGCTCGTCTTTTTATTGACTAGATTACTTTACTTTAATCCCTTTCAACTTCTATAACCTTTATATTCTATTATATATATATTTCTTTATTTATATATATATATATATTTCTTTATTTATTTATTTATATATATCTTTATTTATATATCTATGTATGTATTTATTTCTATATTCCTTTATTTCTATATTTCTATATTTCTATATTCCTTTATTCCTTTATTCCTTTATTTAAAAAAAAACTCTCTATATAAAAACAAAAAGGTAGATTACCTGACGTTCCCATCTGTGTGAACATAATGGTACTGATCAGGCTCTAAGCATCTTTACTTCCGTGTTCGGATGGGAACGGGTGTATCCTACTTGATATGAACCTACCGTTATCCTACTTACTTATGACTATGACTATCATATATTTTCTTATATTATTATATTATTATATGACTATGTACTTTTATTATTATTCCTAGTCTGTTTATTTTATATCTTATCTTTCTATGTCTTTTATATATCATATCTATATCTATATCTATATCATATCTATATCATTTATATAACTTATATCATTTA
>NW_001856159.1:0-924 GCF_000209125.1 Entamoeba dispar SAW760
GTTGAAGAGTTCACTTTTTTTACTATAATATTTCTTTTTATAAGTATATATATGACTATTTATTATACTATTTTTTGTTACAATAAAATATATATTATTCCTTTCTTATATATATTTATTTTTATTTATTATATTTCTTTTTTACTATATTATTTATATTCTTTATAAAAAGAGTACGACAGTGGCAGGATTTGAACCTACGCATCCAGAGGATAATTGATTTCAAGTCAATCGCCTTAGACCACTCGGCCACACTGTCAATCTGAGTACTATTATTATATGAACCTATATATATATATTTATTTATGTATGTATGTATTTTCTGTTTTTATTATATAACTATCATTATATCAACCTTTATACATCTAACTATATATATATAACTATAACTATTCTTTCTTATATTTTATCCTTTCTTTTATATATATATACCTCTACCATATTTTACTTATATACTTATTATCCTTACACTTTTTATACACCTATTATATATATATATATATTATTTATTATATATATTATATCCTTTATATTATATATCATATATCATATCCTTTATACTTTATATACCTTTAATATCTTACTTTATTACTTTATTACTTTATTCCTTTATTCCTTTATTACTTTATTCCTATATTACTTTATTCCTTTATTCCTTTATTACTTTATTCCTATATTCCTTTATTACTTTATTCCTTTATTCCTTTATTACTTAATTATCTTACTTTACAGTACTCCCCCCATTTTTATACTAATTTATTAGAAGTCTTCAATAGTATAGCTGGTTAGTATCTTCGCCTGTCACGTGAAAGACCGGGGGTTCGAATCCCCGTTGAAGAGTTCACTTTTTATACTATAATATTTCTTTTTATAAGTATATATATGACTATTTATTATACTATTTTTTGTTACAATAAAATATAT
>NW_001856158.1:0-871 GCF_000209125.1 Entamoeba dispar SAW760
TCTGATAAAACTTTTTTTTTTTGGAGGATCCACAGAACGATATTGGATACCTAGTACTTTTTATTAAAATCAAAAAAGTGCACCCTTTTTTCAATAAAATTGTTGAATTAATATCTCTGCTACAACCTCACCATTTCTGATAAAACTTTATTTTTTGGAGGATCCACAGAACGATATTGGATACCTAGTACTTTATATTAAAATCATAAAAAGTGCACCTTTTTTCAATAAAATTGTTGAATTAATATCTCTGCTACAACCTCACCATTTCTGATAAAACTTTATTTTTTGGAGGATCCACAGAACGATATTGGATACCTAGTACTTTTTATTAAAATCAAAAAAGTGCACCTTTTTTCAATAAAATTGTTGAACTTGTATCTCATCTACAACCTCACCATTTCTGATAAAACTTTATTTTTTGGAGGTTCCATATAAAGTTACTAGATACCTAGTACTTTTTATTAAAATCAGACGCATTTAACTTCTTTCGTCTAATTTAGACAGAAACATGTCAAAAATTATCTCAGATAGAAAGCGACCAGAATTAATAATTTTTATCTTTTTGTAGAGTGCATATTAATGTGATTAATACTTAGTACTTTTTATTAAAATTGACGACATTTAACTTCTTTCATCTAATTTAGACAGAAACATGTCAAAAATTATCTCAGATAGAAAGCGACCAGAATTAATAATTTTTATCTTTTTGTAGAGTGCATATTAATGTGATTAATACTTAGTACTTTTTATTAAAATTGACGACATTTAACTTCTTTCATCTAGTTTAGATAAAAAAGTTAATATCTCAAATACATAACTATCATAATTAATAATAATTATAGTTATGAGTAATAAACTATAATGTGTT
>NW_001856157.1:0-860 GCF_000209125.1 Entamoeba dispar SAW760
AATAAAGTTTTATCAGAAATGGTGAGGTTGTAGCAGAGATATTAATTCAACTTTTTTATTGAAAAAAGGTGCACTTTTTTGATTTTAATAAAAAGTACTAGGTATCCAATATCGTTCTGTGGATCCTCCAAAAAATAAAGTTTTATCAGAAATGGTGAGGTTGTAGCAGAGATATTAATTCAACAAATTTGTTGAAAAAAGGTGCACTTTTTTGATTTTAATAAAAAGTACTAGGTATCCAATATCGTTCTGTGGATCCTCCAAAAAATAAAGTTTTATCAGAAATGGTGAGGTTGTAGCAGAGATATTAATTCAACAATTTTATTGAAAAAAGGTGCACTTTTTATGATTTTAATATAAAGTACTAGGTATCCAATATCGTTCTGTGGATCCTCCAAAAAATAAAGTTTTATCAGAAATGGTGAGGTTGTAGCAGAGATATTAATTCAACAAATTTGTTGAAAAAAGGTGCACTTTTTTGATTTTAATATAAAGTACTAGGTATCCAATATCGTTCTGTGGATCCTCCAAAAAATAAAGTTTTATCAGAAATGGTGAGGTTGTAGCAGAGATATTAATTCAACAATTTTATTGAAAAAAGGTGCACTTTTTTGATTTTAATAAAAAGTACTAGGTATCCAATATCGTTCTGTGGATCCTCCAAAAAATAAAGTTTTATCAGAAATGGTGAGGTTGTAGCAGAGATATTAATTCAACAAATTTGTTGAAAAAAGGTGCACTTTTTATGATTTTAATATAAAGTACTATATATCAATTATCTTCAAAAGCACTCTGCAAAAAGATAAAAATTATTAATTGTGATCGTCATGTATTTGAGATATTAATTTATTCTATTTTTA
>NW_001856156.1:0-930 GCF_000209125.1 Entamoeba dispar SAW760
ATATAGTGATAGAAGATATAAAATAGATATAAAAAAAAAGATAGAATATATATATAAATAAGATATAATAAGTATAAAATTTATAAAAAAATATATAATAAGAGATAGCAATATTAATCAAAGACAATGTGGCCGAGCGGTTAAGGCGGCTCCCTGCTAAGGAGTTTCCATTTGGAGCGTAGGTTCGAATCCTGCCATTGTCGTTTTATTCATAAAAATATAAGGAAAGTCGGTCGTTTTAAACATAAAAATATAAGGATATAAGTTAATAAAAGATAAAAGAATAAATGGATATATATAAGGTACATAAATATATATATATATACATATACACATATATAAAATAAGAATAAACATAATAATATATATATATATATACATAAATTTTTAATATAATAAGAATAAGGAAGTACTACTGTATATAAAAGAGAATATAAGATATATAAGAAATAACATAAAAGAATAAAAGGTAATAATAGATAATAATGGAGGTGAGGGGTATCGATCCCCTTGCCCCTCGCATGCAAAGCGAGTGCTCTACCATCTGAGCTACACCCCCATTAACAATAAAGGGGAGGGGGAAAGTAGGAGTAGTAAGAGTAGTAGGTATAGTAGGTATAGTAAGAGTAGTAAGAGTAGTAGGTATAGTAAGAGGAATAAGAGATGTAAGAGATGTAAGAGATGTAAGAGATGTAAGAGATGTAAGAAATGTAAGAAATGTAAGAGATGTAAGAGATGTAACAGTAGTAAGTATAAGAAGTGAGAATAGATATAATAGATAAGAAGTGGAATAATAAAAATAATAAGGATAATAAATATATATAATATATATAATATAAATAATATAATAAAGGTATAGAGTAAGAATAGATATAATATATATAATAAGTATAATAAGTATAATATATAAGAGGATAGATAAGTTATAGT
>NW_001856155.1:0-936 GCF_000209125.1 Entamoeba dispar SAW760
TGATTTAAAAATAAATAACTTATACTTCATAAAATCTTGATTTAAAAAATGTTATTTCTACAATGAATAACAAAAAATAATCTATAAATAGAACACTATTATTTTAATAATTATTAATATCTCAAATGTACTGCGTCAAGAATTAATAACAACTGCATTTTTTAAGTGCATGATGTAAGGTAATAGATACCTAGTACTTTTTATTAAAATCAAAAAAGTGCACCTTTTTTCAATAAAATTGTTGAACTTGTATCTCATCTACAACCTCACCATTTCTGATAAAACTTTATTTTTTGGAGGTTCCATATAAAGTTACTAGATACCTAGTACTTTTTATTAAAATCAGACGCATTTAACTTCTTTCGTCTAATTTAGACAGAAACATGTCAAAAATTATCTCAGATAGAAAGCGACCAGAATTAATAATTTTTATCTTTTTGTAGAGTGCATATTAATGTGATTAATACTTAGTACTTTTTATTAAAATTGACGACATTTAACTTCTTTCATTTGGTTTAGATAAAAATAGAATAAATTAATATCTCAAATACATGACGATCACAATTAATAATTTTTATCTTTTTGCAGAGTGCTTTTGAAGATAATTGATATATAGTACTTTATATTAAAATCATAAAAAGTGCACCTTTTTTCAACAAATTTGTTGAATTAATATCTCTGCTACAACCTCACCATTTCTGATAAAACTTTATTTTTTGGAGGATCCACAGAACGATATTGGATACCTAGTACTTTTTATTAAAATCAAAAAAGTGCACCTTTTTTCAATAAAATTGTTGAATTAATATCTCTGCTACAACCTCACCATTTCTGATAAACTTTATTTTTGGAGGTCCACAGAACGATATGGATACTAGTACTTTATATAAATCAAAAAGTGCACCTTTTTCAACAATTGTGATAATATCTCTGCTA
>NW_001856154.1:0-906 GCF_000209125.1 Entamoeba dispar SAW760
AAATACAAAAGAGAAGTAAGAATAAAGAATCCTTCCTTTTAAAAAGGAAGAAGAATAAAATATCTGGTTGATCCTGCCAGTATTATATGCTGATGTTAAAGATTAAGCCATGCATGTGTAAGTATAAAGACCAAGTAGGATGAAACTGCGGACGGCTCATTATAACAGTAATAGTTTCTTTGGTTAGTAAAGTACAAGGATAGCTTTGTGAATGATAAAGATAATACTTGAGACGATCCAATTTGTATTAGTACAAAGTGGCCAATTTATGTAAGTAAATTGAGAAATGACATTCTAAGTGAGTTAGGATGCCACGACAATTGTAGAACACACAGTGTTTAACAAGTAACCAATGAGAATTTCTGATCTATCAATCAGTTGGTAGTATCGAGGACTACCAAGATTATAACGGATAACGAGGAATTGGGGTTCGACATCGGAGAGGGAGCTTTACAGATGGCTACCACTTCTAAGGAAGGCAGCAGGCGCGTAAATTACCCACTTTCGAATTGAAGAGGTAGTGACGACACATAACTCTAGAGTTGAGTAAAATCAATTCTTGAAGGAATGAGTAGGAGGTAAATTCTCCTACGAAATCAATTGGAGGGCAAGTCTGGTGCCAGCAGCCGCGGTAATTCCAGCTCCAATAGTGTATATTAAAGTTGCTGTGATTAAAACGCTCGTAGTTGAATTAAAATGTGATTTTATACATTTTGAAGACTTTACATTAAGTGAAGTTTCTAGAAATGTTAAATTAAAATCAAAGAAGGAGACAATTCAAGTAATTGAGTTGTCATTACTTTGAATAAAATAAGGTGTTTAAAGCAAAACATTATGTTAATGAATATTCAAGCATGGGACAATGCTGAGGAGATGTCAATTAGACATTTCGAGAGAAAGATTAAA
>NW_001856153.1:0-999 GCF_000209125.1 Entamoeba dispar SAW760
GAGCTTACTATAACTACTTTATCATATAATCTGTTTACATATTATGTTTATATTATATATATTTCTTTCTATTTATATTATCTATATATTATTATATGTTTATATGTTTATATGTTTATATGACTATACTATTCTATTCTTTAACTATTCCGACTAACTTATTCACTCTTTTATATAACCTTTTATAACTTAAACTTACTTCTTTATTTTTTTTATATGTTATATATATATATTTTATTTATTTTATATCTTATATCCTTTTATATCTTTTATATCACTTTCCAGTGTTTATATGACTATTTATTGTTCTATATATGACTATAGATGCCATACTTTCTTATTATCTTACTATCATACTATCATACTATCATACTATCATACTATCATACTATCTTACTATCTTACTATATGTATCCTCTACTTATACACTAGATATACTATATCTTACTTTATCTATACTTTATGGATACTATATGTATAAAAAGTGAGGGCTAGAGGGATTGAACCACTGACCGGCTGATCTGGAGTCAGCTGCTCTGCCACTGAGCTAAGCCCCCTTCATCTATATTTAATCTATACTATATTCTTTTTATGTACTTCCCTTATATATTATATATTATATATTATTATATTTATTATATATATTATATGTATATATTCTACTTTATATATTATATATTATATCCTTTATATTCTATATTCTATTTTATATTCATGACTTATACTTATACTTATACTTATATCCTTTATTATTATATTCCTTTATTACTATATTCCTTTTATACTTTATTCCTTTTATACTTTATTCCTTTTATACTTTATTCCTTTTATACTTTATTCCTTTATTACTATATTACTATATTCTTTTTATACTTTATTCCTTTATTACTTTATTACTTTATTCCTTTTATACAAATACTCTCATGTATGTATATGTATAATATGTATAATATGTATAATATGTATAATATGTATGTATTTCTTTAAAACAATGCTCTC
>NW_001856152.1:0-929 GCF_000209125.1 Entamoeba dispar SAW760
TCTTTTTTCTTTTGGTTCTTCATTATGTCTCTTTCCATCTCTCTTACGAATGTCATTCTCTTTTACTTTAATCCATTTATTGTGTTTATGAATGAAATCGTATTGGATTCCATATTTTCCGATTGATTGTGAAAAATCAACATGAATTCTACGTTCGTCAATAATGACATTATCCATCTTTTGATATGCATTTTCACACCCTTCTTTTGTTTCAAATTCAATAAACCCATATCCTAGTGATTTCTTGGTTTTCCTGTCTCTGATGATTTCAACACTTCTAATCTTACCATACTTTCTGAATATTTCTTCTAAGTCTTCTTCATTTGTGATTGGATTCATTTTACAAATGAATAACACATTTTCTGGTGGTTTGATTTCTGCAAATGGTAAATCCCCTATCATTTCAAGAACTTCTGCTCGACTCTTTGCTTCGTTTTCTTTGATTTTCTTTTCTGTATCAGAGTCAATTTTTTCTATCATTTCATTGATTTCTGGATGGTCATCAAGTATAAGTTCTGGTGCTTTTGGTTTAACAAATCCTTTTGGATCGTCATAAGGGTCTTCAAATATTTCAATACTAATGATTCTGATGTTTTGGTATGGTCGATAATTCTCATCTACATTAACTTTGTTAATTTCTTCTATCACTTCCATCCCTTCTTCAATTTGTCCTATTGCTATTCCGTTTATTCCACTCATTCCATTCCCTGTGGTGATGTACACTTCTGATCCAATTGTATTCTTACCATGTGTAACAAACCCTACAATTCCTTTCTTATCATTCTTTCTTTTTGTTTTTGGTTGACATACAATGTACTTATGTTCAATCCCTTCCATAACTCCTTCAAATGAATTTCCTCCTTTTCCCATTGTTATGTCTCCAAATTGAATTGCATAATCTTTGATTACTCGATAAATGATACAAGAAG
>NW_001856151.1:0-629 GCF_000209125.1 Entamoeba dispar SAW760
ATTAGAAAAAATAAAAAAATGGTGAAAAAAGAACTAAGAACTGAAATAATATCATTCTAAGGAGACATACAGGATGAACAACAAATTAAAAAATAAGAGAGACTAATATACTAAGAAATATTAAGAGACTATTAGACTAATATACTAAGAGAATATTAAAAGATTACTAAGAGACTACTAGACTAATACGCTAAGAGATATTAAGAGACTATTAGACTAATACATAGGTGAGAATGTTAATGTTTGTATTATTTAATTTATAACAATATACTAACCAAATAGATTATTAGACTAAGAGATTTAAAAGACTACTAGACTATTATAAGATATTAAAAGACTACTAGACTACACAAGATATTAAAAGACTATTAATGTTTGTATTATTTAAACACAAAGAGATTATTAATGGTTGTATTATTTAATTTATAATTCTATACTAACCAAATAGATGAATAACTATGTATAATATAATAGTTTTGGGTCTCAAAAAACCCACGAGAAACAAAACTATTTTGAGTAGTATTTAATTATGGTAAGCATTCTTAAAATAAATTATAAACATATTTACAGCTTTCATAAATAAAACCATAAACATACATTACCATAAAAGCATTAAGAGAATAAGGATG
>NW_001856150.1:0-963 GCF_000209125.1 Entamoeba dispar SAW760
TTATATATATATATATATTTATTTATTTCTTTTCCACCTATTCTTATCTATTAGTATAAAACTCCTATTTATTACTATTACTATTACTATTACTATTAGTATAAAAATTTTATCTATTAGTATATTACTTGTACACCTATGTATTAGTATATTAGTTCTTTACCTATGTATTAGTATAAAAACTGATCCGACCAACCGGATTCGAACCAGTGACCTAAGGAATTCTATTCTACAACTACAGTCCTCCGCTCTACCAACTGAGCTATGGTCGGTATCGATATCTTTATTCTTATTAATCCTATCATCTTATGTTATTCTATATATGACTATTATACTATATGACTATATATGTTATTATGTTATTATGTTATTATGTTATTATGTTATTATGTTATTATGTTATTATGTATATATGTATATATGTATATATGTATATATGTATATATGTTTATATTTATATTCTTTATATACTTCCTCATTTATTATTTTCTTATTACTATCTATTTATTATTACCTATACTTTATCTACTTTATATTATTACTACCTTTACTTTATATTATTACTACTTATACTTTATATTATTACTACTTATACTTTATATTATTACTACTTATACTTTATATTATTACTACTTATACTTTATATTAATGCTAAAAAATTCCATCGCCGGGAATCGAACCCGGGGCACAAACGTGAAAGGCTTGTATGTTACCAACTACACCACAATGGATTACTATACCATGTATATATGCGACTTTGACTTTATTCTTATTATATTTATATTACTTATATTACTTATTAGACTTATATTATCTTTTACTTTATTACTCTATGCTTATGTATATATCTATATGTTTATATTTTCTTTATATGTATATTATATATTATATATTATTATTATTATTATTATTATTATTATGTTCTTCTATATTATATTTATATTTATATTTATGTTTATGTTT
>NW_001856149.1:0-969 GCF_000209125.1 Entamoeba dispar SAW760
GCCTTTTTATCATCCATATCTATAACTATAACTATACCTATACTATACCTATCCAACTTTATACTCTCTATGTTTCTTATATGTATATTACTTATTTCTACTACTTATTATCAACTATACACCTATCCTATACTATATCCTTATTATCTTATATGTTTATATTCCTATTTCACTATATTACTATATTACTATTTGACTATATGACTATATTCCTATTTGACTATATTACTATATTCCTATATTACTATTTGACTATATTACTATTTGACTATATGACTATATGTGTTTGTAGAGTATGTATGTATGCTTATTATTTATGTTATATAAATCTCTTAGTGTTCCTATGTGTATAACTTCTATTATTTATGTTCTTATTTTATTATTTTATTATTTTATTATGTTATTATTTTATTATGTTATTATTTTATTATGTTATTATGTTCTTATTTTATTATCCATGCTATTATGTTCTTATTTTATTATCCTATTATGTTATTATGTTATTATGTTCTTATTTTATTATGTTCTTATGTTCTTATGTTATTATGTTATTATGTTATTATGAGTGTGTTCAATATCATCATCCCTTACCTATTTCTACTATAACCGATTGGCCTTGTTAGCTCAGTCGGAAGAGCATCAGCCTTCTAAGCTGAGGGTCGCAGGTTCGAGCCCTGCATGAGGCGCCTTTTTATCATCCATATCTATAACTATAACTATACCTATAACTATACCTATCCAACTTTATACTCTCTATGTTTCTTATATGTATATTACTTATTTCTACTACTTATTATCAACTATACACCTATCCTATACTATATCCTTATTATCTTATATGTTTATATTCCTATTTCACTATATTACTATATTACTATTTGACTATATGACTATATTCCTATTTGACTATATTACTATATTCCTATATTACTATTTGACTATATTACTATTTGACTATATGACTATATG
>NW_001856148.1:0-983 GCF_000209125.1 Entamoeba dispar SAW760
TGTTAAATTATTTTATCTATACTGCGTCAAGAATTAATAATAACTATAACAATTACTAGTACACTAAAAGTTATTTGATATTTATTACTTTTTATAGAAAATGATTTAATTATCCATTTATTCATTAATCATTAAAATGAATTGTTAAAAATTATTTTATCTATACTGCGTCAAGAATTAATAATAACTATAACAATTACTAGTACACTAAAAGTTATTTGATATTTATTACTTTTTATAGAAAATGATTTAATTATCAATAATTAATAAATTATGTTAGAATGAATTGTTAAAAATTATTTTATCTATACTGCGTCAAGAATTAATAATAACTATAACAATTACTAGTACACTAAAAGTTATTTGATATTTATTACTTTTTATAGAAAATGATTTAATTATCAATAATTAATAAATTATGTTAGAATGAATTGTTAAAAATTATTTTATCTATACTGCGTCAAGAATTAATAATAACTATAACAATTACTAGTACACTAAAAGTTATTTGATATTTATTACTTTTTATAGAAAATGATTTAATTATCCATTTATTCATTAATCATTAAAATGAATTGTTAAAAATTATTTTATCTATACTGCGTCAAGAATTAATAATAACTATAACAATTACTAGTACACTAAAAGTTATTTGATATTTATTACTTTTTATAGAAAATGATTTAATTATCAATAATTAATAAATTATGTTAGAATGAATTGTTAAAAATTATTTTATCTATACTGCGTCAAGAATTAATAATAACTATAACAATTACTAGTACACTAAAAGTTATTTGATATTTATTACTTTTTATAGAAAATGATTTAATTATCAATAATTAATAAATTATGTTAGAATGAATTGTTAAAATTATTTTATCTATACTGCGTCAGATTAATAATAACTATAACATACTAGTACACTAAAGTATTGATATTTATACTTTTTATAGAAATGATTTATATCATTATCATATCAT
>NW_001856147.1:0-586 GCF_000209125.1 Entamoeba dispar SAW760
AATGCTATGTTTTTATTAAACAGTCGGATTCCCCTAACCTTTAAAGTTCTGATTCGATTTTAATCCTTTTACAAGGAAATCACCAGAGCTACTCTTTCTTGCTAACTTACAGAGCTATGTTGCCGACTTCCCTTACCTGCGTTATTCTATTTAACTAAAGATTTTGCTTCTTGGAGACCTGTTGCGGTTATTAGTACGAGCAAAAGAATTCTTTAATTAGCTTTATGCTAAGATTCCCTTTAATTTTTATGAAGACTGCAAAAATACCACAATTCAATCATATGTTGAATTTCTTACAAAGCCAATAAATTCCACTTCTCTGATTGATTCATTTCAGTGGAGTTTACTTTTGTTAAGAAGAAAAGAGAACTCTTCCGTACATTTTCACACTCCATTTTAAAGTTCATGATATGTTACCATTTTATTCGATTTAATCTTATTTCTAAGATTTAATCATTAATTCTCTTGATTAAGAACTATTAATCTTATTCCCTTTCAATCCTTATATTGACTATATGTCACTTATATATTTCTTAAGGATTTCCATCTGTAATTTAGGATCGATTCACCCTAATCCAAGTAATGT
>NW_001856146.1:0-715 GCF_000209125.1 Entamoeba dispar SAW760
TTCAGATTATCCATACAAATAATTTATAAAATTTCTAAAAATAGAAAACGATTCAGATTATCCATACAAACATGTCGCCGAAAATGCCGAATATTTGTTGGTAACCACGTCATCCTATTCGGCAAATCGAGCTTTTACCATCTTAAAATTTTGGTCTAGTGTTAATCCGATGGTTTTTCCTAGCTTTTGTGTAATAAAGGTTCACTTTTCGACGGAATATCAATTTTTTTCGTTCTATTCCTTCTAATTTCAACAAAAAAACGGTAGTTTTTTCAAAAAGGGCATTTTCAAAAATCGTATTTCGAGTAGGGGGGGTCTTTTTGCAATTTTTGTTGAAATTTACCCCGTGTAGAAGGAATTTTCGTTGTTATATAAAACATTTGTATGTTGGGTTTTTGTTATTCTTTTTTGTTATTCTTTTTTGTTATTCACTATTTTTAGGTCATTTTTTGTTATTCTTTTTTGTTATTCAAAGGTAATGCTCAATGATGAAATAATCATGAAAAAATTGTTAAAAAATGAGGTCTTCAGATTACCTCCAAGAACATTTTTTACCTTATAAGTTTTCATTAAAACAACCTTGTTACAGAGATATGATAAAATTGACTCAGTGACAAAAAATATTGACTCTACTCATCTATACGTCCTTCAATACTTTATCTACAAAACAATTATTTTATTTGATATATCAGTATTATAATTATTATTTTATATT
>NW_001856145.1:0-824 GCF_000209125.1 Entamoeba dispar SAW760
TCCTATAGTGTTACCCTATTCTATTCTTATATTCTTATAGAGTTATACCTTTATATGACTATATGACTATAGTGTTATAGTGTTATACCTTTATACCTTTATACTATTCTATTCCTCTTATACCTTTATACCTATATAGAGTTATACCTTTATACCTTTATACCTTTATACCTTTATAGTGTTTTTATTCTTTGATTTTATTATATGACAACCAGCAAGAGTGGCCGAGTGGTCCAAGGCGGCAGTTTAAGGTACTGTTCTCTTCGGAGGCGTGGGTTCGAACCCCACCTCTTGCATTTTACTATATTCTATCTTTATGTACCCTTTTATATCTATATATATGTCACTTATCACTTTATAACTTATGTTATATATTAAACTTTATCATTTCTACTTTTCTACTTTTCTACTTTATTCCTTTATATCTATATCTATATATATATTTATATATCTATATAACTTTATACCTTTATTATTTTATTATACCTTATCTTTTATTTATATTTATTCTTCCTTATATATATATATATTCCTTCTTTTATATATATTACACCTTTTATATATATTACACCTTTTATATATATATATTCCAACTTTTTATATTTATTTATTTCAACTTTTTATATATATATTACACCTTTTTTTTATATTATATATACCTCCATCCTTGGAAGGCCTCTTAACATAGATGGCAGTGCGTTCCCCTAGTAAGGGAAAGGTCGTGGGTTCGATTCCCGCAGAGGCCTTACACTTTTTATGCCTCCTATAATCTATATGTTTACTTATATCTTATATCTTATATCTTATATCTTACATCTTACATC
>NW_001856144.1:0-764 GCF_000209125.1 Entamoeba dispar SAW760
AGTAGTTTAAGTATAAAATGGTTTCACCCGGGTTCGATCCGGGGACCCTCACCACGTCAAGATGATGTGATAACCAACTACACCATGAAACCTTTATAAACTGGTAAAAGGTCAAAGGTATATAGATACACTAAGAAAGGTTTATAAAGTAGTAAAAGGTCAAAAGGATATAGTTAGTGATATAAATAAAGTAGATAATGATATATCAAGTGATATAGACAAAGATATATATATATATATATAGATAAAGGATATAGATAGTGATATAGATAAAGGTTTATATATAAATATATATAGATAAGTAAGTAACTAAAGAATAGTGATATATACATATGATAAGATATACATATAATAATAAGTTGGTAGGGAATATAGTGATATAGTTATATACATAAGATAAGATGGAAGGTGTAGTAAAGATAATAAAGATAATAAAGATAATAAAGATAATAAAGATAATAAAGATAATAAAGATAAAAAAATTAATAAAAATAGTATAAGTAGTATAAGTAGTATATCTAATATATCTAGGATATAATAAGTAATATAAAGTCTAAAAAGCGTATGCTTCCTGTCGGGTTCGAACCAACGACCTTTAGAACTTCAGTCTAACGCTGCTACCAGCTGAGCTAAGGAAGCTTACAAGTTAAAGAAGGAAGTAAAAAGTAAAAAGGGAGTATATAAGAAAGTGAAAGTATATAAATAAATAATAGAATATAAAAAGGGGAAAGAATAAACATTAACCTAAACATATATAAAGAAGT
>NW_001856143.1:0-898 GCF_000209125.1 Entamoeba dispar SAW760
CTCCCGCCGTTACCCGCGCTTAAGTAAATTTCATTACCTTGACATTCACGAGCACTGGGGCAGAAATCACATTCTGTAATGAACCTTTTAGATTTATCAGAATGCTATGTTTTTATTAAACAGTCGGATTCCCCTAACCTTTAAAGTTCTGATTCGATTTTAATCCTTTTACAAGGAAATCACCAGAGCTACTCTTTCTTGCTAACTTACAGAGCTATGTTGCCGACTTCCCTTACCTGCGTTATTCTATTTAACTAAAGATTTTGCTTCTTGGAGACCTGTTGCGGTTATTAGTACGAGCAAAAGAATTCTTTAATTAGCTTTATGCTAAGATTCCCTTTAATTTTTATGAAGACTGCAAAAATACCACAATTCAATCATATGTTGAATTTCTTACAAAGCCAATAAATTCCACTTCTCTGATTGATTCATTTCAGTGGAGTTTACTTTTGTTAAGAAGAAAAGAGAACTCTTCCGTAGATTTTCACACTCCATTTTAAAGTTCATGATATGTTACCATTTTATTCGATTTAATCTTATTTCTAAGATTTAATCATTAATTCTCTTGATTAAGAACTATTAATCTTATTCCCTTTCAATCCTTATATTGACTATATGTCACTTATATATTTCTTAAGGATTTCCATCTGTAATTTAGGATCGATTCACCCTAATCCAAGTAATGTTGTTTAGGAACCTTTCTCCTCTTCAGTTCTAAGATGTTTTTTTCCTCTTCTTAGTATTTGCTACTACCACCAAGATCTGCACTAAGGACAGTTTCAATCTAAATTACTTTAAATCTTTACTACTTTTGTTGTCCTTACGCCATTTCGTTTCCTTACTCGTTAAAATGTCTTCATTTTAACGGTCGAGTATCAGTTAAGAAATTATAATGCCA
>NW_001856142.1:0-837 GCF_000209125.1 Entamoeba dispar SAW760
ATAAAGTACTATATATCAATTATCTTCAAAAGCACTCTGCAAAAAGATAAAAATTATTAATTGTGATCGTCATGTATTTGAGATATTAATTTATTCTATTTTTATCTAAACCAAATGAAAGAAGTTAAATGTCGTCAATTTTAATAAAAAGTACTAAGTATTAATCACATTAATATGCACTCTACAAAAAGATAAAAATTATTAATTCTGGTCGCTTTCTATCTGAGATAATTTTTGACATGTTTCTGTCTAAATTAGACGAAAGAAGTTAAATGCGTCTGATTTTAATAAAAAGTACTAGGTATCTAGTAACTTTATATGGAACCTCCAAAAAATAAAGTTTTATCAGAAATGGTGAGGTTGTAGATGAGATACAAGTTCAACAATTTTATTGAAAAAAGGTGCACTTTTTTGATTTTAATAAAAAGTACTAGGTATCTATTACCTTACATCATGCACTTAAAAAATGCAGTTGTTATTAATTCTTGACGCAGTACATTTGAGATATTAATAATTATTAAAATAATAGTGTTCTATTTATAGATTATTTTTTGTTATTCATTGTAGAAATAACATTTTTTAAATCAAGATTTTATGAAGTATAAGTTATTTATTTTTAAATCAACATTTTTCAAAAAATCTTTTCTATTAAAAAACTATATTATTTTATTATTTAAACTATTTCAATTCAAACGTTAAAAAGATGAATAAAATCGTTCAATTTATCATTACAACATCATTAAATAAAGAGTTGTTTAGAATTCAATTCTGAACAATTCATTTCTCATACATAATTATGTTAAATAAAATGATGAAATAATCATGAAAAAATTGTTA
>NW_001856141.1:0-1002 GCF_000209125.1 Entamoeba dispar SAW760
TAAAGATGCTTAGAGCCTGATCAGTACCATTATGTTCACACAGATGGGAACGTCAGGTAATCTACCTTTTTGTTTTTATATAGAGAGTTTTTTTTTAAATAAAGGAATAAAGGAATAAAGGAATATAGAAATATAGAAATATAGAAATAAAGGAATATAGAAATAAATACATACATAGATATATAAATAAAGATATATATAAATAAATAAATAAAGAAATATATATATATATATAAATAAAGAAATATATATATAATAGAATATAAAGGTTATAGAAGTTGAAAGGGATTAAAGTAAAGTAATCTAGTCAATAAAAAGACGAGCTTGGCAGGGATCGAACCTGCAATCCCCAGATTCGTAGTCTGATGCGTTTCCATTGCGCCACAAGCCCTATAACATTCATAAAATACTGGGAAGATAAAAAAAGGGATATATAAGTTATATAAATGTTATAAGTTATATAAATGTTATAAGTTATATAAATGATATAAGTTATATAAATGATATAAGTTATATAAATGATATAGATATGATATAGATATAGATATAGATATGATATATAAAAGACATAAGAAAGATAAGATATAAAATAAACAGACTAGGAATAATAATAAAAGTACATAGTCATATAATAATATAATAATATAAGAAAATATATGATAGTCATAGTCATAAGTAAGTAGGATAACGGTAGGTTCATATCAAGTAGGATACACCCGTTCCCATCCGAACACGGAAGTAAAGATGCTTAGAGCCTGATCAGTACCATTATGTTCACACAGATGGGAACGTCAGGTAATCTACCTTTTTGTTTTTATATAGAGAGTTTTTTTTTAAATAAAGGAATAAAGGAATAAAGGAATATAGAAATATAGAAATATAGAAATAAAGGAATATAGAAATAAATACATACATAGATATATAAATAAAGATATATATAAATAAATAAATAAAGAAATATATATATATATATAAATAAAGAAATATATATATATAGAATAT
>NW_001856140.1:0-990 GCF_000209125.1 Entamoeba dispar SAW760
GCTTATCTTTACTCAGCATATAATACTGGCAGGATCAACCAGATATTTTATTCTTCTTCCTTTTTAAAAGGAAGGATTCTTTATTCTTACTTCTCTTTTGTATTTATATCCATTTTTCCTTTCTTTATTCTCCTACTTTTGACTTCTTTTTTATTTACTAATTATACTAAAAAACAAACTTATATTATTTAAATCTGTTCTGTCATCTAATTACTTTTATATAGTTAGATCAAGTACAATTTTCTTTATATTCAGTCTTATATTTATTTCTTTAAATTCTTTCATTCTTAACAACATATATCTATTATGATTATATTAAATTCTTTTAATAATCATTTCTTATTTCTTTAATTAATCTCTTCTATGAGATTACTTATTCTGTTTATCTCTTATATTATTCTCCCTAAATATTATGAATACTTATTTTATTTATTATTTTATTGACAAACTGTGCTATTCTCTCATAATTTATTATTTAAACAAACGTAAATGCTATATTCTCTCTTTATTATTCCTCTCATTATATAGTAGCATTAATTATTATTAATCATCCTTATTCTCTTAATGCTTTTATGGTAATGTATGTTTATGGTTTTATTTAATGAAGCTGTAAATATGTTTATAATTTATTTTAAGAATGCTTAACATAATTAAATACTACTCAAAATAGTTTTGTTTCTCGTGGGTTTTTTGAGACCCAAAACTATTTTGAATTTTCGAATTATTTAATTCGAAATTCTTCAACAGAAGATTTATTTCTTCTTTTCTCATCTGTCCTTTATTGGGTTTATACCCAATTTTTTGACATTTTAAATTTAAATATTATTAAGTCTTTTAATACCCTCTTTTATACTAGTTATTTTATTTGATATTAAAAATTATTAAAATATTATTTATTATATTTTACTGATACTTTAATGTATTTTCTAAAAGTAAAAATTCTAAAGATATTTCTTCTAAAATAAGAAAATTTACTCTGAAAATGGGAAT
>NW_001856139.1:0-991 GCF_000209125.1 Entamoeba dispar SAW760
TTTCTATAAAAAGTAATAAATATCAAATAACTTTTAGTGTACTAGTAATTGTTATAGTTATTATTAATTCTTGACGCAGTATAGATAAAATAATTTTTAACAATTCATTCTAACATAATTTATTAATTATTGATAATTAAATCATTTTCTATAAAAAGTAATAAATATCAAATAACTTTTAGTGTACTAGTAATTGTTATAGTTATTATTAATTCTTGACGCAGTATAGATAAAATAATTTTTAACAATTCATTCTAACATAATTTATTAATTATTGATAATTAAATCATTTTCTATAAAAAGTAATAAATATCAAATAACTTTTAGTGTACTAGTAATTGTTATAGTTATTATTAATTCTTGACGCAGTATAGATAAAATAATTTTTAACAATTCATTTTAATGATTAATGAATAAATGGATAATTAAATCATTTTCTATAAAAAGTAATAAATATCAAATAACTTTTAGTGTACTAGTAATTGTTATAGTTATTATTAATTCTTGACGCAGTATAGATAAAATAATTTTTAACAATTCATTCTAACATAATTTATTAATTATTGATAATTAAATCATTTTCTATAAAAAGTAATAAATATCAAATAACTTTTAGTGTACTAGTAATTGTTATAGTTATTATTAATTCTTGACGCAGTATAGATAAAATAATTTTTAACAATTCATTCTAACATAATTTATTAATTATTGATAATTAAATCATTTTCTATAAAAAGTAATAAATATCAAATAACTTTTAGTGTACTAGTAATTGTTATAGTTATTATTAATTCTTGACGCAGTATAGATAAAATAATTTTTAACAATTCATTTTAATGATTAATGAATAAATGGATAATTAAATCATTTTCTATAAAAAGTAATAAATATCAAATAACTTTTAGTGTACTAGTAATTGTTATAGTTATTATTAATTCTTGACGCAGTATAGATAAATAATTTTTAATTCATTTATGATAATGATAATGGA
>NW_001856138.1:0-907 GCF_000209125.1 Entamoeba dispar SAW760
AAATCATGAAAGAACTCTTAATCTGTCATTCCTTCTACTGTTCGGTCTTTGTAAGTTTTCCCGTGTTGAGTCAAATTAAGCCGCAGGCTCCACTCCTGGTGTGCCCTTCCGTCAATTCCTTTAAGTTTCAGCCTTGTGACCATACTCCCCCTGAAGTCCATAAACTCAAGATTTCTCTTTAAGTTCTGAACAAGGTAGTATTGATATACTTGGATTTAGAAACAATGTTTCTTCATCTTTGTACATCTGAATTTCATCCAATCCTTGGTTGACATCGTTTATAGTTAGGACTACGACGGTATCTGATCGTCTTCGATCCCCTAACTTTCGTTCTTGATTAATGGACCCAGTTGAGTGAAATGCTTTCGCTCTCGTGCATCTTATAGCGATCATGGATTTTCACCTCTCCCGTTATTTTCTGAATCACCCCAATTGTTCCTTTTAATCCTTCTCTCGAAATGTCTAATTGACATCTCCTCAGCATTGTCCCATGCTTGAATATTCATTAACATAATGTTTTGCTTTAAACACCTTATTTTATTCAAAGTAATGACAACTCAATTACTTGAATTGTCTCCTTCTTTGATTTTAATTTAACATTTCTAGAAACTTCACTTAATGTAAAGTCTTCAAAATGTATAAAATCACATTTTAATTCAACTACGAGCGTTTTAATCACAGCAACTTTAATATACACTATTGGAGCTGGAATTACCGCGGCTGCTGGCACCAGACTTGCCCTCCAATTGATTTCGTAGGAGAATTTACCTCCTACTCATTCCTTCAAGAATTGATTTTACTCAACTCTAGAGTTATGTGTCGTCACTACCTCTTCAATTCGAAAGTGGGTAATTTACGCGCCTGCTGCCTTCCTTAGAAGTGGTAGCCATCTGTAAAGCTCCCTCTC
>NW_001856137.1:0-957 GCF_000209125.1 Entamoeba dispar SAW760
GCCTTATTATTAAGGATTAACTAGAAATCACCTTACGGTCTCACACATCAGATAAATCTAATATGTTTTAAATTTTTTCTAGTTAAAAATCTTAGGGATCGTTAGGCCATCATTTCAGAGTTATTGATTGTACTGGAATCAATAATCAAATGAACTTATACCCTTATATTCTACATGAGGTTTCTGTCCTCATTGAGTTCATCTTTGGACACCTGCGTTATCTTGTAACAGATGTGCCGCCCCAGCCAAACTCCCCGTCTATCTTTTTCAATCGCCTGTTTCAACCGAAGTTTTAATGTTTTTAAATTAATGGAAAATCCATTTTAACATTTAACGAAATGAGTGAAATAGTATTTCTAGTGGTGGTATTACACGTTTGACAAAGTCTCCCACCTAGCCTATACCAAAAAATCGATTTCACATGATAAATTAGAGTCAAGCTCAACAGGGTCTTCTTTCCCCGCCGTTCCAATCAAGCCCGTTCCCTTGACTGTGGTTTCACTAGATTGCAGATAGGGACAGTGGGAATCACGGTGATCCATTCATGCGCGTCACTAATTAGATGACGAGGCATTTGGCTACCTTAAGAGAGTCATAGTTACTCCCGCCGTTAACCCGCGCTTAAGTAAATTTCATTACCTTGACATTCAGAGCACTGGGCAGAAATCACATTCTGTAATGAACCTTTTAGATTTATCAGAATGCTATGTTTTTATTAAACAGTCGGATTCCCCTAACCTTTAAAGTTCTGATTCGATTTTAATCCTTTTACAAGGAAATCACCAGAGCTACTCTTTCTTGCTAACTTACAGAGCTATGTTGCCGACTTCCCTTACCTGCGTTATTCTATTTAACTAAAGATTTTGCTTCTTGGAGACTGTTGCGGTTATAGTACGAGCAAAGATTCTTTAATAGCTTTATGCTAAGATCCCTTTATTTTATGAGACTGCAAAATAC
>NW_001856136.1:0-877 GCF_000209125.1 Entamoeba dispar SAW760
AGATATAGATATGATATATAAAAGACATAAGAAAGATAAGATATAAAATAAACAGACTAGGAATAATAATAAAAGTACATAGTCATATAATAATATAATAATATAAGAAAATATATGATAGTCATAGTCATAAGTAAGTAGGATAACGGTAGGTTCATATCAAGTAGGATACACCCGTTCCCATCCGAACACGGAAGTAAAGATGCTTAGAGCCTGATCAGTACCATTATGTTCACACAGATGGGAACGTCAGGTAATCTACCTTTTTGTTTTTATATAGAGAGTTTTTTTTTAAATAAAGGAATAAAGGAATAAAGGAATATAGAAATATAGAAATATAGAAATAAAGGAATATAGAAATAAATACATACATAGATATATAAATAAAGATATATATAAATAAATAAATAAAGAAATATATATATATATATAAATAAAGAAATATATATATAATAGAATATAAAGGTTATAGAAGTTGAAAGGGATTAAAGTAAAGTAATCTAGTCAATAAAAAGACGAGCTTGGCAGGGATCGAACCTGCAATCCCCAGATTCGTAGTCTGATGCGTTTCCATTGCGCCACAAGCCCTATAACATTCATAAAATACTGGGAAGATAAAAAAAGGGGATATATAAGTTATATAAATGTTATAAGTTATATAAATGTTATAAGTTATATAAATGATATAAGTTATATAAATGATATAAGTTATATAAATGATATAGATATGATATAGATATAGATATAGATATGATATATAAAAGACATAAGAAAGATAAGATATAAAATAAACAGACTAGGAATAATAATAAAAGTACATAGTCATATAATAATATAATAATATAAGAAAATATATGATAGTCATAGTCATAAGTAA
>NW_001856135.1:0-357 GCF_000209125.1 Entamoeba dispar SAW760
ATATGTTGAATTTCTTACAAAGCCAATAAATTCCTCTTCTCTGATTGATTCATTTCAGTGGAGTTTACTTTTGTTAAGAAGAAAAGAGAACTCTTCCGTACATTTTCACACTCCATTTTAAAGTTCATGATATGTTACCATTTTATTCGATTTAATCTTATTTCTAAGATTTAATCATTAATTCTCTTGATTAAGAACTATTAATCTTATTCCCTTTCAATCCTTATATTGACTATATGTCACTTATATATTTCTTAAGGATTTCCATCTGTAATTTAGGATCGATTCACCCTAATCCAAGTAATGATGTTTAGGAACCTTTCTCCTCTTCAGTTCTAAGATGTTTTTTTCCTCTTC
>NW_001856134.1:0-899 GCF_000209125.1 Entamoeba dispar SAW760
CCTTTATTCCTTTATTCCTTTATTTAAAAAAAAACTCTCTATATAAAAACAAAAAGGTAGATTACCTGACGTTCCCATCTATGTGAACATAATGGTACTGATCAGGCTCTAAGCATCTTTACTTCCGTGTTCGGATGGGAACGGGTGTATCCTACTTGATATGAACCTACCGTTATCCTACTTACTTATGACTATGACTATCATATATTTTCTTATATTATTATATTATTATATGACTATGTACTTTTATTATTATTCCTAGTCTGTTTATTTTATATCTTATCTTTCTTATGTCTTTTATATATCATATCTATATCTATATCTATATCATATCTATATCATTTATATAACTTATATCATTTATATAACTTATATCATTTATATAACTTATAACATTTATATAACTTATAACATTTATATAACTTATATATCCCTTTTTTTATCTTCCCAGTATTTTATGAATGTTATAGGGCTTGTGGCGCAATGGAAACGCATCAGACTACGAATCTGGGGATTGCAGGTTCGATCCCTGCCAAGCTCGTCTTTTTATTGACTAGATTACTTTACTTTAATCCCTTTCAACTTCTATAACCTTTATATTCTATTATATATATATTTCTTTATTTATATATATATATATATTTCTTTATTTATTTATTTATATATATCTTTATTTATATATCTATGTATGTATTTATTTCTATATTCCTTTATTTCTATATTTCTATATTTCTATATTCCTTTATTCCTTTATTCCTTTATTTAAAAAAAAACTCTCTATATAAAAACAAAAAGGTAGATTACCTGACGTTCCCATCTGTGTGAACATAATGGTACTGATCAGGCTCTAAGCATCTTTACTTCCGTGTTCGGATGGGAACGGGTGTATCCTACTTGAT
>NW_001856133.1:0-1022 GCF_000209125.1 Entamoeba dispar SAW760
ATTTGTTTGGTTAATATAGATGAGGGGGCTTAGCTCAGTGGCAGAGCAGCTGACTCCAGATCAGCCGGTCAGTGGTTCAATCCCTCTAGCCCTCACTTTTTATACATATAGTATCCATAAAGTATAGATAAAGTAAGATATAGTATATCTAGTGTATAAGTAGAGGATACATATAGTAAGATAGTAAGATAGTATGATAGTATGATAGTATGATAGTATGATAGTATGATAGTAAGATAATAAGAAAGTATGGCATCTATAGTCATATATAGAACAATAAATAGTCATATAAACACTGGAAAGTGATATAAAAGATATAAAAGGATATAAGATATAAAATAAATAAAATATATATATATAACATATAAAAAAAATAAAGAAGTAAGTTTAAGTTATAAAAGGTTATATAAAAGAGTGAATAAGTTAGTCGGAATAGTTAAAGAATAGAATAGTATAGTCATATAAACATATAAACATATAAACATATAATAATATATAGATAATATAAATAGAAAGAAATATATATAATATAAACATAATATGTAAACAGATTATATGATAAAGTAGTTATAGTAAGCTCTCATAGCTCAGTCGGTAGAGCATGGTGCTAATAACGCCAGGGTCGCAGGTTCGAAACCTGCTGAGAGCATTGTTTTTAAAGAAATACATACATATTATACATATTATACATATTATACATATTATACATATACATACATGAGAGTATTTGTATAAAAGGAATAAAGTAATAAAGTAATAAAGGAATAAAGTATAAAAAGAATATAGTAATATAGTAATAAAGGAATAAAGTATAAAAGGAATAAAGTATAAAAGGAATAAAGTATAAAAGGAATAAAGTATAAAAGGAATATAGTAATAAAGGAATATAATAATAAAGGATATAAGTATAAGTATAAGTATAAGTCATGAATATAAAATAGAATATAGAATATAAAGGATATAATATATAATATATAAAGTAGAATATATACATATAATATATATAATAAATATAATAATAT
>NW_001856132.1:0-955 GCF_000209125.1 Entamoeba dispar SAW760
AAGTTTTATCAGAAATGGTGAGGTTGTAGCAGAGATATTAATTCAACAATTTTATTGAAAAAAGGTGCACTTTTTATGATTTTAATATAAAGTACTAGGTATCCAATATCGTTCTGTGGATCCTCCAAAAAATAAAGTTTTATCAGAAATGGTGAGGTTGTAGCAGAGATATTAATTCAACAAATTTGTTGAAAAAAGGTGCACTTTTTTGATTTTAATATAAAGTACTAGGTATCCAATATCGTTCTGTGGATCCTCCAAAAAATAAAGTTTTATCAGAAATGGTGAGGTTGTAGCAGAGATATTAATTCAACAATTTTATTGAAAAAAGGTGCACTTTTTTGATTTTAATAAAAAGTACTAGGTATCCAATATCGTTCTGTGGATCCTCCAAAAAATAAAGTTTTATCAGAAATGGTGAGGTTGTAGCAGAGATATTAATTCAACAAATTTGTTGAAAAAAGGTGCACTTTTTATGATTTTAATATAAAGTACTATATATCAATTATCTTCAAAAGCACTCTGCAAAAAGATAAAAATTATTAATTGTGATCGTCATGTATTTGAGATATTAATTTATTCTATTTTTATCTAAACCAAATGAAAGAAGTTAAATGTCGTCAATTTTAATAAAAAGTACTAAGTATTAATCACATTAATATGCACTCTACAAAAAGATAAAAATTATTAATTCTGGTCGCTTTCTATCTGAGATAATTTTTGACATGTTTCTGTCTAAATTAGACGAAAGAAGTTAAATGCGTCTGATTTTAATAAAAAGTACTAGGTATCTAGTAACTTTATATGGAACCTCCAAAAAATAAAGTTTTATCAGAAATGGTGAGGTTGTAGATGAGATACAAGTTCAACAATTTATTGAAAAAGTGCACTTTTTGATTTAATAAAAGTACTAGTATCTATACCTACATCATGCACTAAAAATGCAGTGTATATC
>NW_001856131.1:0-559 GCF_000209125.1 Entamoeba dispar SAW760
TAATCTATAAATAGAACACTATTATTTTAATAATTATTAATATCTCAAATGTACTGCGTCAAGAATTAATAATAACTATAACAATTACTAGTACACTAAAAGTTATTTGATATTTATTACTTTTTATAGAAAATGATTTAATTATCAATAATTAATAAATTATGTTAGAATGAATTGTTAAAAATTATTTTATCTATACTGCGTCAAGAATTAATAATAACTATAACAATTACTAGTACACTAAAAGTTATTTGATATTTATTACTTTTTATAGAAAATGATTTAATTATCAATAATTAATAAATTATGTTAGAATGAATTGTTAAAAATTATTTTATCTATACTGCGTCAAGAATTAATAATAACTATAACAATTACTAGTACACTAAAAGTTATTTGATATTTATTACTTTTTATAGAAAATGATTTAATTATCCATTTATTCATTAATCATTAAAATGAATTGTTAAAAATTATTTTATCTATACTGCGTCAAGAATTAATAATTTTTAACAATTCATTCTAACATAATTTATTAATTATTGATAATTAAATCATT
>NW_001856130.1:0-963 GCF_000209125.1 Entamoeba dispar SAW760
ATTCTTTCTTCATTTTTCAATTTCTAAATTCACTATCATTTTTGCTACGCTTGACATTTTTGCATTAGAATCGGTCCAGAAACACAATATTTTGAAATCGTGTAAAATGCTCTTACTTTTTATCAATTCACTTCTTTATTATTAACATCATTTGTTTATTTCTTAATTTCATTTTGTTTCATTTTTATTTCCATTTTCATCTACTTTAATCTCTAAATTTATTTTTATCTCACTTGCATTTCCTCATTCTCAATTTCCTCATTCTTAGATTCCTCATTCTCAAGTTCTTCTTTCTTTAAATCCTTCATTTTTCTTTTAACTCCCATCTTTCGTTTTTGTTTTCGTTTTTCTTTTCCCTGTTCTTTTTCCTTCCATCTTTCGTTGTCCTTATGTTAATCAATACAATTCAACATGTTTCTTTTATTTTCTTTAAAAACTGTTCAACTGTACTGACAGGCTTACTGCCATCATTCAATGTATTTTGAATGATACGTATTTTATCAGGTTTCATTTAACTATCAATATTTTTCTTTCATTTATACAACTTTTGTTAGTTATTTATTAGAAAAAACTATTGTTTTACTTCATAAATTTATTAATAACTTCAAAGTTTTTCTAAAATTAGATAACGACTCAGATTATCCATACAAACAATATAGAATTATTCTAAAAATAGAAAACGATTCAGATTATCCATACAAATAATTTATAAAATTTCTAAAAATAGAAAACGATTCAGATTATCCATACAAACATGTCGCCGAAAATGCCGAATATTTGTTGGTAACCACGTCATCCTTTTCGGCAAATCGAGCTTTTACCATCTTAAAATTTTGGTCTAGTGTTAATCCGATGGTTTTTCCTAGCTTTTGTGTAATAAAGGTTCACTTTTCGACGGAATATCAATTTTTTTCGTTCTATTCCTTCTAATTTCACAAAAAAACGGTAGTTTTTTCCAAAAGG
>NW_001856129.1:0-949 GCF_000209125.1 Entamoeba dispar SAW760
TTTGAGTTCCATATAAAGTACTAGATACTAGTACTTTTATTAAAATCAGACGCATTTAACTTCTTTCGTCTAATTTAGACAGAAACATGTCAAAAATTATCTCAGATAGAAAGCGACCAGAATTAATAATTTTTATCTTTTTGTAGAGTGCATATTAATGTGATTAATACTTAGTACTTTTTATTAAAATTGACGACATTTAACTTCTTTCATTTGGTTTAGATAAAAATAGAATAAATTAATATCTCAAATACATGACGATCACAATTAATAATTTTTATCTTTTTGCAGAGTGCTTTTGAAGATAATTGATATATAGTACTTTATATTAAAATCATAAAAAGTGCACCTTTTTTCAACAAATTTGTTGAATTAATATCTCTGCTACAACCTCACCATTTCTGATAAAACTTTATTTTTTGGAGGATCCACAGAACGATATTGGATACCTAGTACTTTTTATTAAAATCAAAAAAGTGCACCTTTTTTCAATAAAATTGTTGAATTAATATCTCTGCTACAACCTCACCATTTCTGATAAAACTTTATTTTTTGGAGGATCCACAGAACGATATTGGATACCTAGTACTTTATATTAAAATCAAAAAAGTGCACCTTTTTTCAACAAATTTGTTGAATTAATATCTCTGCTACAACCTCACCATTTCTGATAAAACTTTATTTTTTGGAGGATCCACAGAACGATATTGGATACCTAGTACTTTATATTAAAATCATAAAAAGTGCACCTTTTTTCAATAAAATTGTTGAATTAATATCTCTGCTACAACCTCACCATTTCTGATAAAACTTTATTTTTTGGAGGATCCACAGAACGATATTGGATACCTAGTACTTTTTATTAAAATCAAAAAAGTGCACCTTTTTTCAACAAATTTGTTGAATTAATATCTCTGCTACAACCTCACCATTTCTGATAAAACTTATT
>NW_001856128.1:0-918 GCF_000209125.1 Entamoeba dispar SAW760
AGTTAATATATGCATAGTATAAAGTGGTAGAATATATATACTCATATAGTAATATATAGACAAATACACATATAAATACACATATAAATACACATATAAATACTAATATAAATACACATATAAATACTAATATAAATACTAATATAAATACACATATAAATACACATATAAATACTAATATAAATACTAATATAAATACTAATATAAATACTAATATAAATACTAATATATATAAAGGTATATATAGGAAAGTGGAATATATATAGACATTACTTAATATAAAAGAGTAAATATAGAAAAGCACATAGAAATGGTACATATATAGATATATAGATATATAATATATATAAGTAATATAAAAATGGTACATATATAGATATATAGATATATAGATATATAGATATAAGGATATAACATATAAGTTAGAAGTGAAAAGTATAATAGTACATAAAGAGGGAATAAGTATAGAAAGGATATAAAAATGGAGATGCGGGGTATCGATCCCCGTGCCCCTCGCATGCTAAGCGAATGCTCTACCATCTGAGCTACATCCCCAACACGGTAATATATAGTATAGGGGGGAGAGTATAAAAGTTAATATAGGTAGTATATAGTATAGGGGGGAGAGTATAAAAGTTAATATAGGTAGTATATAGTATAGTGGGGAGAGTATAAAAGTTAATATATGCATAAGTTATAAAGTGGTAGACTAATATAGTATAGTGGGGAGAGTATAAAAGTTAATATATGCATAAGTTATAAAGTGGTAGAATATTATATACTCATATAGTAATATATAGACAAATACACATATAAATACACATATAAATACACATATAAATACTAATATAAATACACATATAAATACTAATATAAATACTAATATAAATACACATATAAATACACATATAAATACTA
>NW_001856127.1:0-844 GCF_000209125.1 Entamoeba dispar SAW760
GATTCAGATTATCCATACAAATAATTTATAAAATTTCTAAAAATAGAAAACGATTCACATTATCCATACAAACATGTCGCCGAAAATGCCGAATATTTGTTGGTAACCACGTCATCCTTTTCGGCAAATCGAGCTTTTACCATCTTAAAATTTTGGTCTAGTGTTAATCCGATGGTTTTTCCTAGCTTTTGTGTAATAAAGGTTCACTTTTCGACGGAATATCAATTTTTTTCGTTCTATTCCTTCTAATTTCAACAAAAAAACGGTAGTTTTTTCAAAAAGGGCATTTTCAAAAATCGTATTTCGAGTAGGGGGGGTCTTTTTGCAATTTTTGTTGAAATTTACCCCGTGTAGAAGGAATTTTCGTTGTTATATAAAACATTTGTATGTTGGGTTTTTGTTATTCTTTTTTGTTATTCTTTTTTGTTATTCACTATTTTTAGGTCATTTTTTGTTATTCTTTTTTGTTATTCAAAGGTAATGCTCAATGATGAAATAATCATGAAAAAATTGTTAAAAAATGAGGTCTTCAGATTACCTCCAAGAACATTTTTTACCTTATAAGTTTTCATTAAAACAACCTTGTTACAGAGATATGATAAAATTGACTCAGTGACAAAAAATATTGACTCTACTCATCTATACGTCCTTCAATACTTTATCTACAAAACAATTATTTTATTTGATATATCAGTATTATAATTATTATTTTATATTATATGAAAAACGATGTATATTTAAGATAAGTCATTTTTTGTGTCTCAAAAAAATCATGATAGAAGTATCATTTTTTATAAATTTTTATTAATAAATCACTTGTTTAAAATTAATATCTGAACAACTT
>NW_001856126.1:0-936 GCF_000209125.1 Entamoeba dispar SAW760
TAGAATAGTGTATAGTCTATAAATAATAAAAATAATAATAGTATATAAAGTATAGTGTATAAATAGAATAGTGTATAGTATATATAATATAAATAGGATAAGTATAATAGTATAGATAAAGGTGTATATATAATATAAGGATAAGTTATAGATAAAAAGACGAGCATAGCAGGGATCGAACCTGCAATCCTCAGATCCGAAGTCTGATGCGTTTCCATTGCGCCATATGCCCATTATCAGATAAGTACATAAGTACAGAGGTGGATGATATCTAGAACACATATATCAAAAGTAAAGATAATAAAAGGTAGTAAAGGTAGTAAAGGTAATAAAGGTAATAAAGTTAATAGGGATAGTAAGAATATAAGGAAAGGAAGTAGTAGTTACATAGTATAAAACACTATAAGTAGTATAAGTAGTATAAGATAGTATAAAATAGTATAAAATAGTATAGATAATATAAAAGAATAGAGTGTACACTAAAAGTATAATAAAAGGAATATATAAGTTTAATAGATGTAAAAATATAGTAATAGATGTCATATAGATGTACAAAAAGGTGGGAACGGTGAGTATCGAACTCACGACCTTAAGATTATGAGACTTACGCTCTACCAACTGAGCTACGTTCCCTATTCAAACAATAACATAGAATAAAAACAAAAATAGATATAATAATAGTGGAAACATATAATAATAGTGTATATCTATATTAATAGGTTATAGTGTATAAAGTATAGATATAATAATAGTCTATAAAGTATAAAGTATAAAATATAAAATATAAAGTATAAAATATAAAATATAAAGTATAAATATAATAATAGTCTATAGTCTATAGTCTATAAAGTATAAAGTATAAAGTATAGATAATAGAATAGTGTATAGTCTATAATAATAAAAATAATAATAGTATATAAAGTATAGTGTATAAAT
>NW_001856125.1:0-957 GCF_000209125.1 Entamoeba dispar SAW760
GTATGGGTGAGTATTTTCCTCAACATCTTGTCAAACTATGAATAAACAAAGAAGAATTCTCAGTGTTAAATACACTTCAGGAATTTAAATATAAACATACTTTGAATCGGCCAAGTCTGGTAAGCAGGACTGGCGATGCGGGATGAACCGAACGTCGAGATAAAGTGCCAAAAAGAAACATAACGAGTACCACAAAAGGTATTCATTCATATTGACAATAGGACGGTGGCCATGGAAGTCGGAAACCGCTAAGGAATGTGTAACAACTCACCTATCGAATGAATGAGTCCTGAAAATGGATGGCATTATAATTTCTTAACTGATACTCGACCGTTAAAATGAAGACATTTTAACGAGTAAGGAAACGAAATGGCGTAAGGACAACAAAAGTAGTAAAGATTTAAAGTAATTTAGATTGAAACTGTCCTTAGTGCAGATCTTGGTGGTAGTAGCAAATACTAAGAAGAGGAAAAAAACATCTTAGAACTGAAGAGGAGAAAGGTTCCTAAACAACATTACTTGGATTAGGGTGAATCGATCCTAAATTACAGATGGAAATCCTTAAGAAATATATAAGTGACATATAGTCAATATAAGGATTGAAAGGGAATAAGATTAATAGTTCTTAATCAAGAGAATTAATGATTAAATCTTAGAAATAAGATTAAATCGAATAAAATGGTAACATATCATGAACTTTAAAATGGAGTGTGAAAATCTACGGAAGAGTTCTCTTTTCTTCTTAACAAAAGTAAACTCCACTGAAATGAATCAATCAGAGAAGTGGAATTTATTGGCTTTGTAAGAAATTCAACATATGATTGAATTGTGGTATTTTTGCAGTCTTCATAAAAATTAAAGGGAATCTTAGCATAAAGCTAATTAAAGAATTCTTTTGCTCGTACTAATAACCGCAACAGGTCTCCAAGAAGCAAAATCTTTAGTTAAATAGATAAC
>NW_001856124.1:0-954 GCF_000209125.1 Entamoeba dispar SAW760
CTTATATAAAAATACGCCCCCCGTGGGGCTCGAACCCACGACCGCGCGGTTAGAGCCGCGCGCTCTACCGACTGAGCTAGGAAGGCTCACAGATTATTAGTATTCTTGACTTCTAGACTATGACTATATTTATATATATTTTTATATTTATTTAAATTTTATTTTATTATTTATGTTTATTTTATATATGTAATGACTTATTATATTTATTCCTTTTTATTTCTATATTTCTTTATATATTATATATTACTTATTACTTATTACTTATTACTTATTTTATACCTATTATATATAGACTATCTTTACTATACCTTATTCTTATTTTTTACTTTTTACTTTTTACTTTTTATTTCTTCTATGTATATATATATATTATATATGTACTTATGTACTTCTTATTCTTTTATGTATATATGTACTTATGTATATATTTATATATTTATATATGTATATATTTATATATGTATATATGTATATATGTACCCTCTTATTATGTTTATCCTATTATTACCCTTCTTATTACTCCTTATAACTTTATCCTATTATTACCTATTCAACTTATGCTTATCATATTTACTTTATCATATCTACTTTATTATTTCTACTTTATCATTTCTGCTTATCATATCTACTTTATCATTTCTGCTTATCATATCTACTTTAACATTTCTGCTTAACTTCTGCTTAACTTATGCTTACTGAAAGCTTCCGTGGCTCAGTCGGCAGAGCGAACGGCTGTTAACCGTTAGGTCCTTGGTTCGATCCCAAGCGGAAGCGTCTTTTTTACTATTATTATTAACCTTTATGCTACTATTATTATTATTATCATCTTATTCACTTATTATTATATTATTATATTATATTATTATGTTCTTTTTTTATTCCCTTATTCCCTTATTCTTTCTCTTTAGTAGATATATTCTTATATTTCTATTTCTATTTATTATACTTATA
>NW_001856123.1:0-917 GCF_000209125.1 Entamoeba dispar SAW760
ATTCTATATATGACTATTATACTATATGACTATATATGTTATTATGTTATTATGTTATTATGTTATTATGTTATTATGTTATTATGTTATTATGTATATATGTATATATGTATATATGTATATATGTATATATGTTTATATTTATATTCTTTATATACTTCCTCATTTATTATTTTCTTATTACTATCTATTTATTATTACCTATACTTTATCTACTTTATATTATTACTACCTTTACTTTATATTATTACTACTTATACTTTATATTATTACTACTTATACTTTATATTATTACTACTTATACTTTATATTATTACTACTTATACTTTATATTAATGCTAAAAAATTCCATCGCCGGGAATCGAACCCGGGGCACAAACGTGAAAGGCTTGTATGTTACCAACTACACCACAATGGATTACTATACCATGTATATATGCGACTTTGACTTTATTCTTATTATATTTATATTACTTATATTACTTATTAGACTTATATTATCTTTTACTTTATTACTCTATGCTTATGTATATATCTATATGTTTATATTTCTTTATATGTATATTATATATTATATATTATTATTATTATTATTATTATTATTATGTTCTTCTATATTATATTTATATTTATATTTATGTTTATGTTTATGTTTATTATTATTTATGTCTATGTACTTTCCTATATACATCCTTATATATATATATATATTTATTTATTTCTTTTCACACCTATTCTTATCTATTAGTATAAAACTCCTATTTATTACTATTACTATTACTATTACTATTAGTATAAAAATTTTATCTATTAGTATATTACTTGTACACACTATGTATTAGTATATTAGTTCTTTACATATGTATTAGTATAAAAACTGATCCGACCAACCGGATTCGAACCAGTGACCTAAGGAA
>NW_001856122.1:0-946 GCF_000209125.1 Entamoeba dispar SAW760
TCGTCATTCCTTTAGTTTCAGCCTTGTGACCATACTCCCCCTGAAGTCCATAAACTCAAGATTTCTCTTTAAGTTCTGAACAAGGTAGTATTGATATACTTGGATTTAGAAACAATGTTTCTTCATCTTTGTACATCTGAATTTCATCCAATCCTTGGTTGACATCGTTTATAGTTAGGACTACGACGGTATCTGATCGTCTTCGATCCCCTAACTTTCGTTCTTGATTAATGGACCCAGTTGAGTGAAATGCTTTCGCTCTCGTGCATCTTATAGCGATCATGGATTTTCACCTCTCCCGTTATTTTCTGAATCACCCCAATTGTTCCTTTTAATCCTTCTCTCGAAATGTCTAATTGACATCTCCTCAGCATTGTCCCATGCTTGAATATTCATTAACATAATGTTTTGCTTTAAACACCTTATTTTATTCAAAGTAATGACAACTCAATTACTTGAATTGTCTCCTTCTTTGATTTTAATTTAACATTTCTAGAAACTTCACTTAATGTAAAGTCTTCAAAATGTATAAAATCACATTTTAATTCAACTACGAGCGTTTTAATCACAGCAACTTTAATATACACTATTGGAGCTGGAATTACCGCGGCTGCTGGCACCAGACTTGCCCTCCAATTGATTTCGTAGGAGAATTTACCTCCTACTCATTCCTTCAAGAATTGATTTTACTCAACTCTAGAGTTATGTGTCGTCACTACCTCTTCAATTCGAAAGTGGGTAATTTACGCGCCTGCTGCCTTCCTTAGAAGTGGTAGCCATCTGTAAAGCTCCCTCTCCGATGTCGAACCCCAATTCCTCGTTATCCGTTATAATCTTGGTAGTCCTCGATACTACCAACTGATTGATAGATCAGAAATTCTCATTGGTTACTTGTTAAACACTGTGTGTTCTACAATTGTCGTGGCATCCTAACTCACTTAGAATG
>NW_001856121.1:0-934 GCF_000209125.1 Entamoeba dispar SAW760
ATTTGTTTTGACGAGGAATTCCTTGTAATATCGAGTCATTAACTCGAGATGAATACGTCCCTGCCCTTTGTACACACCGCCCGTCGCTCCTACCGATTGAATAAAGAGGTGAAATTCTAGGATTCTGTCTTATAGATAGAAAAATGGATTTAAATCTCCTTATTTAGAGGAAGGAGAAGTCGTAACAAGGTTTCCGTAGGTGAACCTGCGGAAGGATCATTAAAAGAAAAGAAATAATCTTTTAAAATAAAACAAGAAATTTATAGAATAAGATAATCTACAAAGAAAATAATAAAAGTAAGAATAAAAGGAATTAGAATATAAGAAGAAAGAAAAAGTATAATAAAATATTACTTTGGATAGTTTAGTTTCCTGTGCGATGAAGAACGCAATGAATTGCGATAAGTGATAGGAACAATAAAATGTGAATATCCAAACTTTGAATGCTTGAAAGTATACTTATGAACTTCAAGGTATATATGATATTCAATATCCAAAATAAAAGAGTATATTAAAAGCAAATATTAGTAGAAGTGAGAAGTAGCTAGTGGGTAAAAGAGAGAAGAAGTAAAGAGCTTTAACCAGATATCTATAAGTGAGTTAATAAATAAAGATTTGAGTATCGTAAGAGGACTCCCTTAACTTAAGCATATCAATAAGGGAAGGAAGAAAAAATAACAATGATTTCTTAAGTAATGGCGAATGAAAAAGAAAAAGACCAAGTTGATAAAAATGGATAATTGTAAAAAGGTAGAAGAATACAGCAATGTGTGAGGCTAGTCTTAAATTATTCAGAGTGTAACTAAAGAAAATTATATTTAAAGAGATAATTTAGATTGATTCAGACGATGCTGAGCAGAGAGAGTGAAGCCTCGTCATTTAATATATTTTGAAGATATAGTTAGAAAGAGTAATTTATTGAGTATAATCGAAA
>NW_001856120.1:0-834 GCF_000209125.1 Entamoeba dispar SAW760
TATACTATTTTCACTATCTTATACTACTTATACTACTTATAGTGTTTTATACTATGTAACTACTACTTCCTTTCCTTATATTCTTACTATCCCTATTAACTTTATTACCTTTATTACCTTTACTACCTTTACTACCTTTTATTATCTTTACTTTTGATATATGTGTTCTAGATATCATCCACCTCTGTACTTATGTACTTATCTGATAATGGGCATATGGCGCAATGGAAACGCATCAGACTTCGGATCTGAGGATTGCAGGTTCGATCCCTGCTATGCTCGTCTTTTTATCTATAACTTATCCTTATATTATATATACACCTTTATCTATACTATTATACTTATCCTATTTATATTATATATACTATACACTATTCTATTTATACACTATACTTTATATACTATTATTATTTTTATTATTTATAGACTATACACTATTCTATTATCTATACTTTATACTTTATACTTTATAGACTATAGACTATAGACTATTATTATATTTATACTTTATATTTTATATTTTATACTTTATATTTTATATTTTATACTTTATACTTTATAGACTATTATTATATCTATACTTTATACACTATAACCTATTAATATAGATATACACTATTATTATATGTTTCCACTATTATTATATCTAATTTTGTTTTTATTCTATGTTATTGTTTGAATAGGGAACGTAGCTCAGTTGGTAGAGCGTAAGTCTCATAATCTTAAGGTCGTGAGTTCGATACTCACCGTTCCCACCTTTTTGTACATCTATATGACATCTATTACTATATTTTTACATCTATTAAACTTATATATTCCTTTTATTATACTTTT
>NW_001856119.1:0-926 GCF_000209125.1 Entamoeba dispar SAW760
ATACTTTAATGTATTTTCTAAAAGTAAAAATTCTAAAGATATTTCTTCTAAAAATAAGAAAATTTACTCTGAAAATGGGAATTCTTTCTTTTAAAAATAGAATTTTTGAATAATTAACAAAATTTTTTGAAAATAGTTTACTTTAAAAATAGAACATAATATGTCATAAAATTTTCCAAATTCGAAAATGAAGAAAATTACTTCCATAGAATTTTCAAAAATTTAAAAACAAAAAATTCAAGAATGATTTGAATTTATCTTATTTCTAAAAATAGAATAACAAAAAATTCATTAAAAATAGAAATTGTTATTAACTCAATTTTTATAACATTTTATAACAATAAATTACATGTACCAAAATATATAATAATATAATATTTCATACCACAAATAAATTACGTTCAAAATTATATAAAATATTTTTCAAGTGTTATATTAGTTAAAAAATCAATAAATAATTAAATATCTATATTTCTTTAAAAAGTAATAAATATCAAACACATTATAGTTTATTACTCATAACTATAATTATTATTAATTATGATAGTTATGTATTTGAGATATTAACTTTTTTATCTAAACTAGATGAAAGAAGTTAAATGTCGTCAATTTTAATAAAAAGTACTAAGTATTAATCACATTAATATGCACTCTACAAAAAGATAAAAATTATTAATTCTGGTCGCTTTCTATCTGAGATAATTTTTGACATGTTTCTGTCTAAATTAGATGAAAGAAGTTAAATGTCGTCAATTTTAATAAAAAGTACTAAGTATTAATCACATTAATATGCACTCTACAAAAAGATAAAAATTATTAATTCTGGTCGCTTTCTATCTGAGATAATTTTTGACATGTTTCTGTCTAAATTAGACGAAAGAAGTTAAATGCGTCTGATTTTAAAAAAAGTACTAGTATCTAGTACT
>NW_001856118.1:0-753 GCF_000209125.1 Entamoeba dispar SAW760
TAAAAGGAATAAAGTAATAAAGTAATAAAGGAATAAAGTATAAAAAGAATATAGTAATATAGTAATAAAGGAATAAAGTATAAAAGGAATAAAGTATAAAAGGAATAAAGTATAAAAGGAATAAAGTATAAAAGGAATATAGTAATAAAGGAATATAATAATAAAGGATATAAGTATAAGTATAAGTATAAGTCATGAATATAAAATAGAATATAGAATATAAAGGATATAATATATAATATATAAAGTAGAATATATACATATAATATATATAATAAATATAATAATATATAATATATAATATATAAGGGAAGTACATAAAAAGAATATAGTATAGATTAAATATAGATGAAGGGGGCTTAGCTCAGTGGCAGAGCAGCTGACTCCAGATCAGCCGGTCAGTGGTTCAATCCCTCTAGCCCTCACTTTTTATACATATAGTATCCATAAAGTATAGATAAAGTAAGATATAGTATATCTAGTGTATAAGTAGAGGATACATATAGTAAGATAGTAAGATAGTATGATAGTATGATAGTATGATAGTATGATAGTATGATAGTAAGATAATAAGAAAGTATGGCATCTATAGTCATATATAGAACAATAAATAGTCATATAAACACTGGAAAGTGATATAAAAGATATAAAAGGATATAAGATATAAAATAAATAAAATATATATATATAACATATAAAAAAAATAAAGAAGTAAGTTTAAGTTATAAAAGGTTATATAACTTAAACTACTTC
>NW_001856117.1:0-1008 GCF_000209125.1 Entamoeba dispar SAW760
GTTATTTTTATTTGATATTAAAAATTATTAAAAATATTATTTATTATATTTTACTGATACTTTAATGTATTTTCTAAAAGTAAAAATTCTAAAGATATTCTTCTAAAAATAAGAAAATTTACTCTGAAAATGGGAATTCTTTCTTTTAAAAATAGAATTTTTGAATAATTAACAAAATTTTTTGAAAATAGTTTACTTTAAAAATAGAACATAATATGTCATAAAATTTTCCAAATTCGAAAATGAAGAAAATTACTTCCATAGAATTTTCAAAAATTTAAAAACAAAAAATTCAAGAATGATTTGAATTTATCTTATTTCTAAAAATAGAATAACAAAAAATTCATTAAAAATAGAAATTGTTATTAACTCAATTTTTATAACATTTTATAACAATAAATTACATGTACCAAAATATATAATAATATAATATTTCATACCACAAATAAATTACGTTCAAAATTATATAAAATATTTTTCAAGTGTTATATTAGTTAAAAAATCAATAAATAATTAAATATCTATATTTCTTTAAAAAGTAATAAATATCAAACACATTATAGTTTATTACTCATAACTATAATTATTATTAATTATGATAGTTATGTATTTGAGATATTAACTTTTTTATCTAAACTAGATGAAAGAAGTTAAATGTCGTCAATTTTAATAAAAAGTACTAAGTATTAATCACATTAATATGCACTCTACAAAAAGATAAAAATTATTAATTCTGGTCGCTTTCTATCTGAGATAATTTTTGACATGTTTCTGTCTAAATTAGATGAAAGAAGTTAAATGTCGTCAATTTTAATAAAAAGTACTAAGTATTAATCACATTAATATGCACTCTACAAAAAGATAAAAATTATTAATTCTGGTCGCTTTCTATCTGAGATAATTTTTGACATGTTTCTGTCTAAATTAGACGAAAGAAGTTAAATGCGTCTGATTTTAATAAAAAGTACTAGGTATCTAGTAACTTTATATGGAACCTCCAAAAAATAA
>NW_001856116.1:0-1033 GCF_000209125.1 Entamoeba dispar SAW760
TTAATAAAGGAATAAAGGAATAAAGGAATATAGAAATATAGAAATATAGAAATAAAGGAATATAGAAATAAATACATACATAGATATATAAATAAAGATATATATAAATAAATAAATAAAGAAATATATATATATATATAAATAAAGAAATATATATATAATAGAATATAAAGGTTATAGAAGTTGAAAGGGATTAAAGTAAAGTAATCTAGTCAATAAAAAGACGAGCTTGGCAGGGATCGAACCTGCAATCCCCAGATTCGTAGTCTGATGCGTTTCCATTGCGCCACAAGCCCTATAACATTCATAAAATACTGGGAAGATAAAAAAAGGGATATATAAGTTATATAAATGTTATAAGTTATATAAATGTTATAAGTTATATAAATGATATAAGTTATATAAATGATATAAGTTATATAAATGATATAGATATGATATAGATATAGATATAGATATGATATATAAAAGACATAAGAAAGATAAGATATAAAATAAACAGACTAGGAATAATAATAAAAGTACATAGTCATATAATAATATAATAATATAAGAAAATATATGATAGTCATAGTCATAAGTAAGTAGGATAACGGTAGGTTCATATCAAGTAGGATACACCCGTTCCCATCCGAACACGGAAGTAAAGATGCTTAGAGCCTGATCAGTACCATTATGTTCACACAGATGGGAACGTCAGGTAATCTACCTTTTTGTTTTTATATAGAGAGTTTTTTTTTAAATAAAGGAATAAAGGAATAAAGGAATATAGAAATATAGAAATATAGAAATAAAGGAATATAGAAATAAATACATACATAGATATATAAATAAAGATATATATAAATAAATAAATAAAGAAATATATATATATATATAAATAAAGAAATATATATATAATAGAATATAAAGGTTATAGAAGTTGAAAGGGATTAAAGTAAAGTAATCTAGTCAATAAAAAGACGAGCTTGGCAGGGATCGAACCTGCAATCCCCAGATTCGTAGTCTGATGCGTTCCATGCGCCACAAGCCC
>NW_001856115.1:0-972 GCF_000209125.1 Entamoeba dispar SAW760
TTATATGTTTATATGACTATACTATTCTATTCTTTAACTATTCCGACTAACTTATTCACTCTTTTATATAACCTTTTATAACTTAAACTTACTTCTTTATTTTTTTTATATGTTATATATATATATTTTATTTATTTTATATCTTATATCCTTTTATATCTTTTATATCACTTTCCAGTGTTTATATGACTATTTATTGTTCTATATATGACTATAGATGCCATACTTTCTTATTATCTTACTATCATACTATCATACTATCATACTATCATACTATCATACTATCTTACTATCTTACTATATGTATCCTCTACTTATACACTAGATATACTATATCTTACTTTATCTATACTTTATGGATACTATATGTATAAAAAGTGAGGGCTAGAGGGATTGAACCACTGACCGGCTGATCTGGAGTCAGCTGCTCTGCCACTGAGCTAAGCCCCCTTCATCTATATTTAATCTATACTATATTCTTTTTATGTACTTCCCTTATATATTATATATTATATATTATTATATTTATTATATATATTATATGTATATATTCTACTTTATATATTATATATTATATCCTTTATATTCTATATTCTATTTTATATTCATGACTTATACTTATACTTATACTTATATCCTTTATTATTATATTCCTTTATTACTATATTCCTTTTATACTTTATTCCTTTTATACTTTATTCCTTTTATACTTTATTCCTTTTATACTTTATTCCTTTATTACTATATTACTATATTCTTTTTATACTTTATTCCTTTATTACTTTATTACTTTATTCCTTTTATACAAATACTCTCATGTATGTATATGTATAATATGTATAATATGTATAATATGTATAATATGTATGTATTTCTTTAAAAACAATGCTCTCAGCAGGTTCGAACCTGCGACCCTGGCGTTATAGCACCATGCTCTACCGACTGAGCTATGAGAGCTACTATACTACTTAT
>NW_001856114.1:0-990 GCF_000209125.1 Entamoeba dispar SAW760
ATTTATTTATTTTATTTTATCTTCATTATGTATTTCTTTTTAATATTAATCATTATTTTTTTATATTAATATCTCAAAAAATGTCAACGAAAGTATAAAAATTTATAAGGTAAAAGTTGTTCAGAATTGAATTCTAAACAACTCTTTATTTAATGATGTTGTAATGATAAATTGAACGATTTTATTCATCTTTTTAACGTTTGAATTGAAATAGTTTAAATAATAAAATAATATAGTTTTTTAATAGAAAAGATTTTTTGAAAAATGTTGATTTAAAAATAAATAACTTATACTTCATAAAATCTTGATTTAAAAAATGTTATTTCTACAATGAATAACAAAAAATAATCTATAAATAGAACACTATTATTTTAATAATTATTAATATCTCAAATGTACTGCGTCAAGAATTAATAACAACTGCATTTTTTAAGTGCATGATGTAAGGTAATAGATACCTAGTACTTTTTATTAAAATCAAAAAAGTGCACCTTTTTTCAATAAAATTGTTGAACTTGTATCTCATCTACAACCTCACCATTTCTGATAAAACTTTATTTTTTGGAGGTTCCATATAAAGTTACTAGATACCTAGTACTTTTTATTAAAATCAGACGCATTTAACTTCTTTCGTCTAATTTAGACAGAAACATGTCAAAAATTATCTCAGATAGAAAGCGACCAGAATTAATAATTTTTATCTTTTTGTAGAGTGCATATTAATGTGATTAATACTTAGTACTTTTTATTAAAATTGACGACATTTAACTTCTTTCATTTGGTTTAGATAAAAATAGAATAAATTAATATCTCAAATACATGACGATCACAATTAATAATTTTTATCTTTTTGCAGAGTGCTTTTGAAGATAATTGATATATAGTACTTTATATTAAAATCATAAAAAGTGCACCTTTTTTCACAAATTTGTTGAATTAATATCTCTGCTACAACCTCACCATTTCTGATAAAACTTTATTTTTTGGAGG
>NW_001856113.1:0-820 GCF_000209125.1 Entamoeba dispar SAW760
TTTTTCCTTTCTTTTCTTTTATTTCTCTTCTTTTTATCATTTTATTTTATTCTACTTCTTCTTTTCCTATTTTCCTATCTTTCCTTTCTTTTATTCTTATTTTCTTTTCTATTTCTCTTTATCCTTTTCTTTATTTATGTTTTATTATCTCTTTCTATCTCCTCTCTTCTTCTTTTATTTTATATTTTAATTCCTTTTAAATGTTTATGTTTTATTCTTTTAAACCTCCTCATTTTATTTCCTTTTTATTTTTCTTTATTTTTCTCTTCTTTATTTTCTTTTTATGTTTTCTTTTTATTCTTCTTTCTTTTATTTATTATATCTCTTGCTTCTTTTCTTATATTACTTTATTATACTTCTTATTTGATTTCTTTTATATTTATTATTTATTATCATTCCCTCTTCTATCTCTTATTTTCTTATTTCCTAATTTTTTTATTATTATTTTTCTTTTCTATCCTTTTCTCTATTAAGTTTATTCCTTTTCTTTATTCTCTTTTCTTTATAATCCCTCTACTATTATCATTCTTTCCTTCACTTATTATTCTTTCTCTATCTTTCTTATTTCTTCTTTCTATATTATTTCCTTATCTTTTTTTCTTATTTCTTATTTTATTTATATCCTTGTTTTTCCTATTCATTTCTTGTGCTGTCCATGTACCTGATTATAGTGTTATACAACTACATCATGCTCATCATTCCCTAGAGAGTGATCAATGCATTGTATTCTCACTTGACCAATCTGAACTAAATAAAACTTGTTCTACTCTTACTTATTTTATTAACTTTATAGTATTTCTATTCTCTTTGGTATATTCTT
>NW_001856112.1:0-950 GCF_000209125.1 Entamoeba dispar SAW760
TAAATCTTGATTTAAAAATGTTATTTCTACAATGAATAACAAAAAATAATCTATAAATAGAACACTATTATTTTAATAATTATTAATATCTCAAATGTACTGCGTCAAGAATTAATAATAACTATAACAATTACTAGTACACTAAAAGTTATTTGATATTTATTACTTTTTATAGAAAATGATTTAATTATCAATAATTAATAAATTATGTTAGAATGAATTGTTAAAAATTATTTTATCTATACTGCGTCAAGAATTAATAATAACTATAACAATTACTAGTACACTAAAAGTTATTTGATATTTATTACTTTTTATAGAAAATGATTTAATTATCAATAATTAATAAATTATGTTAGAATGAATTGTTAAAAATTATTTTATCTATACTGCGTCAAGAATTAATAATAACTATAACAATTACTAGTACACTAAAAGTTATTTGATATTTATTACTTTTTATAGAAAATGATTTAATTATCAATAATTAATAAATTATGTTAGAATGAATTGTTAAAAATTATTTTATCTATACTGCGTCAAGAATTAATAATAACTATAACAATTACTAGTACACTAAAAGTTATTTGATATTTATTACTTTTTATAGAAAATGATTTAATTATCAATAATTAATAAATTATGTTAGAATGAATTGTTAAAAATTATTTTATCTATACTGCGTCAAGAATTAATAATAACTATAACAATTACTAGTACACTAAAAGTTATTTGATATTTATTACTTTTTATAGAAAATGATTTAATTATCCATTTATTCATTAATCATTAAAATGAATTGTTAAAAATTATTTTATCTATACTGCGTCAAGAATTAATAATAACTATAACAATTACTAGTACACTAAAAGTTATTTGATATTTATTACTTTTTATAGAAATGATTTAATTATCCATTTATTCATTAATCATTAAATGAATTGTTAAAA
>NW_001856111.1:0-921 GCF_000209125.1 Entamoeba dispar SAW760
AATTATATCTCTGCTACAACCTCACCATTTCTGATAAAACTTTATTTTTTGGAGGATCCACAGAACGATATTGGATACCTAGTACTTTTTATTAAAATCAAAAAAGTGCACCTTTTTTCAATAAAATTGTTGAACTTGTATCTCATCTACAACCTCACCATTTCTGATAAAACTTTATTTTTTGGAGGTTCCATATAAAGTTACTAGATACCTAGTACTTTTTATTAAAATCAGACGCATTTAACTTCTTTCGTCTAATTTAGACAGAAACATGTCAAAAATTATCTCAGATAGAAAGCGACCAGAATTAATAATTTTTATCTTTTTGTAGAGTGCATATTAATGTGATTAATACTTAGTACTTTTTATTAAAATTGACGACATTTAACTTCTTTCATCTAATTTAGACAGAAACATGTCAAAAATTATCTCAGATAGAAAGCGACCAGAATTAATAATTTTTATCTTTTTGTAGAGTGCATATTAATGTGATTAATACTTAGTACTTTTTATTAAAATTGACGACATTTAACTTCTTTCATCTAGTTTAGATAAAAAAGTTAATATCTCAAATACATAACTATCATAATTAATAATAATTATAGTTATGAGTAATAAACTATAATGTGTTTGATATTTATTACTTTTTAAAGAAATATAGATATTTAATTATTTATTGATTTTTTAACTAATATAACACTTGAAAAATATTTTATATAATTTTGAACGTAATTTATTTGTGGTATGAAATATTATATTATTATATATTTTGGTACATGTAATTTATTGTTATAAAATGTTATAAAAATTGAGTTAATAACAATTTCTATTTTTAATGAATTTTTTGTTATTCTATTTTTAGAAATAAGATAAATCAAATCATTCTTGAATTTTTTGTTTTTAAATTTTTGAAAATTCTAT
>NW_001856110.1:0-784 GCF_000209125.1 Entamoeba dispar SAW760
GGAGTTGTAGCAGAGATATTAATTCAACAAATTTGTTGAAAAAAGGTGCACTTTTTTGATTTTAATATAAAGTACTAGGTATCCAATATCGTTCTGTGGATCCTCCAAAAAATAAAGTTTTATCAGAAATGGTGAGGTTGTAGCAGAGATATTAATTCAACAATTTTATTGAAAAAAGGTGCACTTTTTATGATTTTAATATAAAGTACTAGGTATCCAATATCGTTCTGTGGATCCTCCAAAAAATAAAGTTTTATCAGAAATGGTGAGGTTGTAGCAGAGATATTAATTCAACAAATTTGTTGAAAAAAGGTGCACTTTTTTGATTTTAATATAAAGTACTAGGTATCCAATATCGTTCTGTGGATCCTCCAAAAAATAAAGTTTTATCAGAAATGGTGAGGTTGTAGCAGAGATATTAATTCAACAATTTTATTGAAAAAAGGTGCACTTTTTTGATTTTAATAAAAAGTACTAGGTATCCAATATCGTTCTGTGGATCCTCCAAAAAATAAAGTTTTATCAGAAATGGTGAGGTTGTAGCAGAGATATTAATTCAACAAATTTGTTGAAAAAAGGTGCACTTTTTATGATTTTAATATAAAGTACTATATATCAATTATCTTCAAAAGCACTCTGCAAAAAGATAAAAATTATTAATTGTGATCGTCATGTATTTGAGATATTAATTTATTCTATTTTTATCTAAACCAAATGAAAGAAGTTAAATGTCGTCAATTTTAATAAAAAGTACTAAGTATTAATCACATTAATATGCACTCTA
>NW_001856109.1:0-962 GCF_000209125.1 Entamoeba dispar SAW760
TTTACCAGTTTATAAAGGTTTCATGGTGTAGTTGGTATCACATCATCTTGACGTGGTGAGGGTCCCCGGATCGAACCCGGGTGAAACCATTTTATACTTAAACTACTTCTTTAAACTTATTATATATATTTATTATGTATATCATCACTTTATATATCATATATTTCTTATTTATATATATATTTATATTTATACATCTATGTTTATATAAAACAAAAACTATACCTATAACTATAACTATAACTATAACTATATTCTTATCCTTTATATATGTTTATATATATATATATATGTATATGTTTATTTCTTTATTTGTATATATGTATATATGTATATATTATCTACTTCTTTATATGTTTATATGTTATTATGTTTATATGTTATTATGTTTATATGTTATTATGTTATTATGTTATTATATATATGTTATTATGTTATTATGTTATTATATATATGTTTATGTTATCTACTTCTTTATATATGTTTATGTTTATGTTTATTCTTTCCCCTTTTTATATTTCTATTATTTATTTATATACTTTCACTTTCTTATATACTCCCTTTTTACTTTTTACTTCCTTCTTTAACTTGTAAGCTTCCTTAGCTCAGCTGGTAGCAGCGTTAGACTGAAGTTCTAAAGGTCGTTGGTTCGAACCCGACAGGAAGCATACGCTTTTTAGACTTTATATTACTTATTATATCCTAGATATATTAGATATACTACTTATACTACTTATACTATTTTTATTAATTTTTTTATCTTTATTATCTTTATTATCTTTATTATCTTTATTATCTTTATTATCTTTATTATCTTTACTACACCTTCCATCTTATCTTATGTATATAACTATATCACTATATTCCCTACCAACTTATTATTATATGTATATCTTATCATATGTATATATCACTATTCTTTAGTTACTTACTTATCTATATATATTTATATATAAACCTTA
>NW_001856108.1:0-884 GCF_000209125.1 Entamoeba dispar SAW760
CAAATTGTTGATTAATATCTCTGCTACAACCTCACCATTTCTGATAAAACTTTATTTTTTGGAGGATCCACAGAACGATATTGGATACCTAGTACTTTATATTAAAATCATAAAAAGTGCACCTTTTTTCAATAAAATTGTTGAATTAATATCTCTGCTACAACCTCACCATTTCTGATAAAACTTTATTTTTTGGAGGATCCACAGAACGATATTGGATACCTAGTACTTTTTATTAAAATCAAAAAAGTGCACCTTTTTTCAATAAAATTGTTGAACTTGTATCTCATCTACAACCTCACCATTTCTGATAAAACTTTATTTTTTGGAGGTTCCATATAAAGTTACTAGATACCTAGTACTTTTTATTAAAATCAGACGCATTTAACTTCTTTCGTCTAATTTAGACAGAAACATGTCAAAAATTATCTCAGATAGAAAGCGACCAGAATTAATAATTTTTATCTTTTTGTAGAGTGCATATTAATGTGATTAATACTTAGTACTTTTTATTAAAATTGACGACATTTAACTTCTTTCATCTAATTTAGACAGAAACATGTCAAAAATTATCTCAGATAGAAAGCGACCAGAATTAATAATTTTTATCTTTTTGTAGAGTGCATATTAATGTGATTAATACTTAGTACTTTTTATTAAAATTGACGACATTTAACTTCTTTCATCTAGTTTAGATAAAAAAGTTAATATCTCAAATACATAACTATCATAATTAATAATAATTATAGTTATGAGTAATAAACTATAATGTGTTTGATATTTATTACTTTTTAAAGAAATATAGATATTTAATTATTTATTGATTTTTTAACTAATATAACACTTGAAAAATATTTTATATAATTTTGAACGTAATTTATTTG
>NW_001856107.1:0-909 GCF_000209125.1 Entamoeba dispar SAW760
ATATACATATGATAAGATATACATATAATAATAAGTTGGTAGGGAATATAGTGATATAGTTATATACATAAGATAAGATGGAAGGTGTAGTAAAGATAGTAAAGATAGTAAAGATAGTAAAGATAGTAAAGATAATAAAGATAATAAAGATAATAAAAATAATAAAAATAATAAAAATAATAAAAATAGTATAAGTAGTATAAGTAGTATAAGTAGTATATCTAATATATCTAGGATATGATAAGTAATATAAAGTCTAAAAAGCGTATGCTTCCTGTCGGGTTCGAACCAACGACCTTTAGAACTTCAGTCTAACGCTGCTACCAGCTGAGCTAAGGAAGCTTACAAGTTAAAGAAGGAAGTAAAAAGTAAAAAGGGAGTATATAAGAAAGTGAAAGTATATAAATAAATAATAGAAATATAAAAAGGGGAAAGATTAAACATAAACATAAACATAAACATAAACATATATAAAGAAGTAGATAACATAAACATATATATATATTAACATATAAACATATATACATATATACTTAATAACATAATAACATAATAACATAATAACATATAAAGAAGTAGATTATATAAACATATATACATATATACATATAAATAAACATATATAAAGGATAAGAATATAGGTATAGGTATAGTTTTTGAAATAATTAAACATAGATGTATAAATATAAATATAAATATAAATATAAATATAAAATAGATATATAAAGGAATGATATACATTATAAGTATAAACATCTACTATAAGTATAAAATGGTTTCACCCGGGTTCGATCCGGGGACCCTCACCACGTCAAGATGATGTGATAACCAACTACACCATGAAACCTTTATAAACTGGTAAAAGGTCAAAGGTATATAGATACACTAAGAAAAGTTTATAAAGTAGTA
>NW_001856106.1:0-946 GCF_000209125.1 Entamoeba dispar SAW760
AGCTCCATAGTGTATATAAAGTTGCTGTGATTAAAACGCTCGTAGTTGAATTAAAATGTGATTTTATACATTTGAAGACTTTACATTAAGTGAAGTTTCTAGAAATGTTAAATTAAAATCAAAGAAGGAGACAATTCAAGTAATTGAGTTGTCATTACTTTGAATAAAATAAGGTGTTTAAAGCAAAACATTATGTTAATGAATATTCAAGCATGGGACAATGCTGAGGAGATGTCAATTAGACATTTCGAGAGAAGGATTAAAAGGAACAATTGGGGTGATTCAGAAAATAACGGGAGAGGTGAAAATCCATGATCGCTATAAGATGCACGAGAGCGAAAGCATTTCACTCAACTGGGTCCATTAATCAAGAACGAAAGTTAGGGGATCGAAGACGATCAGATACCGTCGTAGTCCTAACTATAAACGATGTCAACCAAGGATTGGATGAAATTCAGATGTACAAAGATGAAGAAACATTGTTTCTAAATCCAAGTATATCAATACTACCTTGTTCAGAACTTAAAGAGAAATCTTGAGTTTATGGACTTCAGGGGGAGTATGGTCACAAGGCTGAAACTTAAAGGAATTGACGGAAGGGCACACCAGGAGTGGAGCCTGCGGCTTAATTTGACTCAACACGGGAAAACTTACCAAGACCGAACAGTAGAAGGAATGACAGATTAAGAGTTCTTTCATGATTTATTGGGTAGTGGTGCATGGCCGTTCTTAGTTGGTGGAGTGATTTGTCAGGTTAATTCCGGTAACGAACGAGACTGAAACCTATTAATTAGTTTTCTGCCTATAAGACAGAAATGTTCGCAAGAACAGGTGCGTAAGTACCACTTCTTAAAGGGACACATTTCAATTGTCCTATTTTAATTGTTAGTTATCTAATTTCGATTAGAACTCTTTAACGTGGGAAAAGAAAAGGAGCATTCAGCAA
>NW_001856105.1:0-930 GCF_000209125.1 Entamoeba dispar SAW760
TATTATATATATTATATCCTTTATATTATATATCATATATCATATCCTTTATACTTTATATACCTTTAATATCTTACTTTATTACTTTATTACTTTATTCCTTTATTCCTTTATTACTTTATTCCTATATTACTTTATTCCTTTATTCCTTTATTACTTTATTCCTATATTCCTTTATTACTTTATTCCTTTATTCCTTTATTACTTAATTATCTTACTTTACAGTACTCCCCCCATTTTTATACTAATTTATTAGAAGTCTTCAATAGTATAGCTGGTTAGTATCTTCGCCTGTCACGTGAAAGACCGGGGTTCGAATCCCCGTTGAAGAGTTCACTTTTTATACTATAATATTTCTTTTTATAAGTATATATATGACTATTTATTATACTATTTTTTGTTACAATAAAATATATATTATTCCTTTCTTATATATATTTATTTTTATTTATTATATTTCTTTTTTACTATATTATTTATATTCTTTATAAAAAGAGTACGACAGTGGCAGGATTTGAACCTACGCATCCAGAGGATAATTGATTTCAAGTCAATCGCCTTAGACCACTCGGCCACACTGTCAATCTGAGTACTATTATTATATGAACCTATATATATATATTTATTTATGTATGTATGTATTTTCTGTTTTTATTATATAACTATCATTATATCAACCTTTATACATCTAACTATATATATATAACTATAACTATTCTTTCTTATATTTTATCCTTTCTTTTATATATATATACCTCTACCATATTTTACTTATATACTTATTATCCTTACACTTTTTATACACCTATTATATATATATATATATTATTTATTATATATATTATATCCTTTATATATATATCATATATCATATCCTTTATACTTTATATACCTTTATATCTACTATACTTATACTTATCCTTATCCTTA
>NW_001856104.1:0-882 GCF_000209125.1 Entamoeba dispar SAW760
ATACATAGATATATAAATAAAGATATATATAAATAAATAAATAAAGAAATATATATATATATATAAATAAAGAAATATATATATAATAGAATATAAAGGTTATAGAAGTTGAAAGGGATTAAAGTAAAGTAATCTAGTCAATAAAAAGACGAGCTTGGCAGGGATCGAACCTGCAATCCCCAGATTCGTAGTCTGATGCGTTTCCATTGCGCCACAAGCCCTATAACATTCATAAAATACTGGGAAGATAAAAAAAGGGATATATAAGTTATATAAATGTTATAAGTTATATAAATGTTATAAGTTATATAAATGATATAAGTTATATAAATGATATAAGTTATATAAATGATATAGATATGATATAGATATAGATATAGATATGATATATAAAAGACATAAGAAAGATAAGATATAAAATAAACAGACTAGGAATAATAATAAAAGTACATAGTCATATAATAATATAATAATATAAGAAAATATATGATAGTCATAGTCATAAGTAAGTAGGATAACGGTAGGTTCATATCAAGTAGGATACACCCGTTCCCATCCGAACACGGAAGTAAAGATGCTTAGAGCCTGATCAGTACCATTATGTTCACACAGATGGGAACGTCAGGGTAATCTACCTTTTTGTTTTTATATAGAGAGTTTTTTTTTAAATAAAGGAATAAAGGAATAAAGGAATATAGAAATATAGAAATATAGAAATAAAGGAATATAGAAATAAATACATACATAGATATATAAATAAAGATATATATAAATAAATAAATAAAGAAATATATATATATATATAAATAAAGAAATATATATATAATAGAATATAAAGGTTATAGAAGTTGAAAGGGATTAAAGTAAAGTAATCTAGTCAAT
>NW_001856103.1:0-918 GCF_000209125.1 Entamoeba dispar SAW760
TTCTATATTTCTTTATATATTATATATTACTTATTACTTATTACTTATTACTTATTTTATACCTATTATATATAGACTATCTTTACTATACCTTATTCTTATTTTTTACTTTTTACTTTTTACTTTTTATTTCTTCTATGTATATATATATATTATATATGTACTTATGTACTTCTTATTCTTTTATGTATATATGTACTTATGTATATATTTATATATTTATATATGTATATATTTATATATGTATATATGTATATATGTACCCTCTTATTATGTTTATCCTATTATTACCCTTCTTATTACTCCTTATAACTTTATCCTATTATTACCTATTCAACTTATGCTTATCATATTTACTTTATCATATCTACTTTATTATTTCTACTTTATCATTTCTGCTTATCATATCTACTTTATCATTTCTGCTTATCATATCTACTTTAACATTTCTGCTTAACTTCTGCTTAACTTATGCTTACTGAAAGCTTCCGTGGCTCAGTCGGCAGAGCGAACGGCTGTTAACCGTTAGGTCCTTGGTTCGATCCCAAGCGGAAGCGTCTTTTTTACTATTATTATTAACCTTTATGCTACTATTATTATTATTATCATCTTATTCACTTATTATTATATTATTATATTATATTATTATGTTCTTTTTTTATTCCCTTATTCCCTTATTCTTTCTCTTTAGTAGATATATTCTTATATTTCTATTTCTATTTATTATACTTATACATGTATATATGTATATATCTTTTTATACTTCCTTAGTATTTTACTTAGTATTTTACTTCCTATATCCTTATTAGATGTACCTACGTTATACTATTACCTATATGCTATTCTTATCCCTTTATACTATACTATTCTATTCCTCTTATACTATTCTTATCCCTTTATACCTTTATATTCTTATAC
>NW_001856102.1:0-627 GCF_000209125.1 Entamoeba dispar SAW760
GCTTAGAGCCTGATCAGTACCATTATGTTCACACAGATGGGAACGTCAGGTAATCTACCTTTTTGTTTTTATATAGAGAGTTTTTTTTTAAATAAAGGAATAAAGGAATAAAGGAATATAGAAATATAGAAATATAGAAATAAAGGAATATAGAAATAAATACATACATAGATATATAAATAAAGATATATATAAATAAATAAATAAAGAAATATATATATATATATAAATAAAGAAATATATATATAATAGAATATAAAGGTTATAGAAGTTGAAAGGGATTAAAGTAAAGTAATCTAGTCAATAAAAAGACGAGCTTGGCAGGGATCGAACCTGCAATCCCCAGATTCGTAGTCTGATGCGTTTCCATTGCGCCACAAGCCCTATAACATTCATAAAATACTGGGAAGATAAAAAAAGGGATATATAAGTTATATAAATGTTATAAGTTATATAAATGTTATAAGTTATATAAATGATATAAGTTATATAAATGATATAAGTTATATAAATGATATAGATATGATATAGATATAGATATAGATATGATATATAACAGACATAAGAAAGATAAGATATAAAATAAACAGACTAGGAATAATAATAAAAGTACATAGTCATATAATA
>NW_001856101.1:0-733 GCF_000209125.1 Entamoeba dispar SAW760
AGGTAAAAGTTGTTCAGAATTGAATTCTAAACAATTCATTTCTCATACATAATTATGTTAAATAAAATGATGAAATAATCATGAAAAAATTGTTAAAAAATGAGGTCTTCAGATTACCTCCAAGAACATTTTTTACCTTATAAGTTTTCATTAAAACAACCTTGTTACAGAGATATGATAAAATTGACTCAGTGACAAAAAATATTGACTCTACTCATCTATACGTCCTTCAATACTTTATCTACAAAACAATTATTTTATTTGATATATCAGTATTATAATTATTATTTTATATTATATGAAAAACGATGTATATTTAAGATAAGTCATTTTTTGTGTCTCAAAAAAATCATGATAGAAGTATCATTTTTTATAAATTTTTATTAATAAATCACTTGTTTAAAATTAATATCTGAACAACTTTTACCTTATAAATTTTTATACTTTCGTTGACATTTTTTGAGATATGAATGATTATTTTTATTAAAGACTATTAAAAAATTATTTAATATCTTTATATCTCATTCTTTAAATTAAATTCTGTTTAACAATTATCTTAATCTGTATTAGTTATTATTCATGATTTATTTATTTTATTTTATCTTCATTATGTATTTCTTTTTAATATTAATCATTATTTTTTTATATTAATATCTCAAAAAATGTCAACGAAAGTATAAAAATTTATAAGGTAAAAGTTGTTCAGAATTGAATTCTAAACAATTCATTCTCA
>NW_001856100.1:0-769 GCF_000209125.1 Entamoeba dispar SAW760
CTACTTACTTATGACTATGACTATCATATATTTTCTTATATTATTATATTATTATATGACTATGTACTTTTATTATTATTCCTAGTCTGTTTATTTTATATCTTATCTTTCTTATGTCTTTTATATATCATATCTATATCTATATCTATATCATATCTATATCATTTATATAACTTATATCATTTATATAACTTATATCATTTATATAACTTATAACATTTATATAACTTATAACATTTATATAACTTATATATCCCTTTTTTTATCTTCCCAGTATTTTATGAATGTTATAGGGCTTGTGGCGCAATGGAAACGCATCAGACTACGAATCTGGGGATTGCAGGTTCGATCCCTGCCAAGCTCGTCTTTTTATTGACTAGATTACTTTACTTTAATCCCTTTCAACTTCTATAACCTTTATATTCTATTATATATATATTTCTTTATTTATATATATATATATATTTCTTTATTTATTTATTTATATATATCTTTATTTATATATCTATGTATGTATTTATTTCTATATTCCTTTATTTCTATATTTCTATATTTCTATATTCCTTTATTCCTTTATTCCTTTATTTAAAAAAAAACTCTCTATATAAAAACAAAAAGGTAGATTACCTGACGTTCCCATCTGTGTGAACATAATGGTACTGATCAGGCTCTAAGCATCTTTACTTCCGTGTTCGGATGGGAACGGGTGTATCCTACTTGATATGAACCTACCGTTATCCTACTTACTTTATGACTATGACTATCATAT
>NW_001856099.1:0-989 GCF_000209125.1 Entamoeba dispar SAW760
AAGCATTTTCATTGAATAATGAACACAAACATTAATAGTTCCTTCATCAGCATAAATAACTATAGATTTTATTGTCATAAGAAATGTTAATCTCTTTAATCATCCAAGTTCTTTTATACTTTATCTTTATTACTTTTTAACTTAATAATCTGCGAAAATAATTCAATTTAAAACTTCATGAAGAACTGAAAGTAACTTTTCTGCAATTTGGTGATGTGCTTCTGATGTGAAATGAACACCATCTTCTCCAACACTCATCCCATCTAAATCAACAAACCCATCTATTATTTCTTGCTTTTTCCATAATTCAACAACAGTTTTTAATTGATGAACAAATTTCAATGATTCTTCAATCACTGGATTTACTGTAGATTTCCAACTTTCAAATGTACAATATTGAAGTGGTGGTGGAATTAAAACAATTATTTTTGTTTGTTTTTGAACTTTTTCGATATATTGTTGTAATACATCAATAACTTGTTGTGAAGTTGCTTTTGAAAGAATATCATTAATACATAATGAAATAATTAATACTTTGTTTGTTGAAAATGGATTGGAGGTAATCTTTAATAAGAATTGATCATATTCTTTTAACCCATTAGTAATACCAAATGGTATGTTTTCATATTTTAATGAACGAGCAGGTTTTCCATCAACAATACAATTGACTTTTGTAAATTCTTTTTTCAATTGTTCAATTACAATATTAGAAAATCTGTCTTTGGAAGAATAACGTTTATAAGTCACAGCTTCAATACCATAAAGATTTGAATCTCCATAAAAGAATATTGAAAGTTCATTCATTAATAAAATTGTTTTTATTAGATTTAAAACTAAATTAAAAATAACAAATTATTTATTTCTGATAATAACAAGATTTTAATTGAGGAAGTGATAATACCATTCAGTGTTAATAAACTCACTTTCTTTTGATCTTTTGGAATAGAAATTCTTATAAAATCTTTTTGAATCATTTCACTATTAATTTT
>NW_001856098.1:0-963 GCF_000209125.1 Entamoeba dispar SAW760
ATCTTCCATCAATACTATTATACTTGACTCCTAGGGAATATCAGTGACCAGCTACTAGATAGTCGATGAGTCTTCGCCCTATACTCAAATATGACAAGTAATTGCACGTTAACACTGCGTGAATCTCCACCAAAGTTTCTTCGGCTTCAATCCGTTCAAGTATAGTTCACCATCTTTCGGGTCCTAACATATTTACTTCTTCTATTGAAAGATACTATTGCTAAATGTATTTCTACACTCTCATAGTTTTTCGTTTTCTCTTCATGTTATAGCTTTCCTGCTATTCTCATTCGCATCCATGTTAGACTCCTTGGTCCGTGTTTCAAGACGGGTAGATAATTTACTTCTTCAAGAGTTTCTATTCTCGGGATTAAATGTATTAATCTTACCTTAAATAGCTTTTATCATTCCATTATTATTGGATTTTTACTTTTAATTCACAATTAAATACTAAGATTTCTCTTAATATTCTCGTTTATTAATAATCACTATAAATGAAATAATTCTCTTGCTCTTAATAATTTCCTATATTACAAATTTCAATACAATCTTATTAAATATACTACTTATATATCTAATCTTTTTATATTTTTATTTATAATACATTCTACTATTTTTCTTATAAATTATCCGTTCACATATTACTCTTTCAAGCTCTTTTCACTCTTTTTCCAAAGTTCTTTTAAGTTTTCCTTCACAGTACTTCTTTGCTATCAGTTTTCCTGTAATATTTAGACTTTGATGAATACTATCACCTTTTCGATTTATACTTCCAAATAAATTTACTCTTTTCTAAACTATATTCTTTTCAAAATATATTTAAATTGACGAGGCTTTCACTCTCTCTGGCTCAGCATTCGTTCTGAATTCAATCTAAATTATCTCTTTTAAATATAATTTTTCTTTTAGTTACACTCTGAATAATTTAAGACTAGCCTCACACATGCTGTATTCTTCTAACCT
>NW_001856097.1:0-959 GCF_000209125.1 Entamoeba dispar SAW760
GACCACAAATGCTTACAATATAACATAAAGTAAAATAGAATATAGAGACCACAATAGGTTAGAATATAACATAAAGTACAATACAATATAACATAAACTAGAATATAGAGACGTCAAAACTTAGAATATAACATAAAGTACAATATAGTCTACTTTACTTATCAACTTATTATACCGATATACTAGAAGTATATAGTATACAGCCTTATGTATATAATTTATTGCTATAAGAATATAAACGTATAACACATTAATAGATTAATAGATTAATAGATTAATACATAGCATAAATAAGTGTAAAGACTATAAGGTATAAAGAATGGTATAATATATACACATGATAAAATAGGTAGTAGTACATAAAAGGAATATAGTCATATAGTCATATAAACATATAATATTAATAAATACATATAATAATATATTAATATATTAATATAATAATATAGTCATATAATAATATAATAATAATATAAGATACTCTAATATACTAGAACATAGTTGAAACATATAAAAGTGCATTTGCCGGGACTCGAACCCGGATCTCCACCTTGGAAGGGTGGAATTCTGCCCTTAGACCACAAATGCTTACAATATAACATAAAGTAAAATAGAATATAGAGACCACAATAGGTTAGAATATAACATAAAGTACAATACAATATAACATAAACTAGAATATAGAGACGTCAAAACCTTAGAATATAACATAAAGTACAATATAGTCTACTTTACTTATCAACTTATTATACCGATATACTAGAAGTATATAGTATACAGCCTTATGTATATAATTTATTGCTATAAGAATATAAACGTATAACACATTAATAGATTAATAGATTAATAGATTAATACATAGCATAAATAAGTGTAAAGACTATAAGGTATAAAGAATGGTATAATATATACACATGATAAAATAGGTAGTAGTACATAAAAGGAATATAGTCATATAG
>NW_001856096.1:0-997 GCF_000209125.1 Entamoeba dispar SAW760
ATTCTAACAACTTTTTATTTAATGATATTATAATGATTAATTGAACGATTTTTTATTTATTTTTTTAATGTTTGAATTGAAATAGTTTAAATAATAAAATAATATAGTTTTTTAATTTAAAATAGTCTTTAACTTTACTAATTGAATAAATGGATAATTAAATCATTTTCTATAAAAAGTAATAAATATCAAATAACTTTTAGTGTACTAGTAATTGTTATAGTTATTATTAATTCTTGACGCAGTATAGATAAAATAATTTTTAACAATTCATTTTAATGATTAATGAATAAATGGATAATTAAATCATTTTCTATAAAAAGTAATAAATATCAAATAACTTTTAGTGTACTAGTAATTGTTATAGTTATTATTAATTCTTGACGCAGTATAGATAAAATAATTTTTAACAATTCATTCTAACATAATTTATTAATTATTGATAATTAAATCATTTTCTATAAAAAGTAATAAATATCAAATAACTTTTAGTGTACTAGTAATTGTTATAGTTATTATTAATTCTTGACGCAGTATAGATAAAATAATTTTTAACAATTCATTCTAACATAATTTATTAATTATTGATAATTAAATCATTTTCTATAAAAAGTAATAAATATCAAATAACTTTTAGTGTACTAGTAATTGTTATAGTTATTATTAATTCTTGACGCAGTATAGATAAAATAATTTTTAACAATTCATTTTAATGATTAATGAATAAATGGATAATTAAATCATTTTCTATAAAAAGTAATAAATATCAAATAACTTTTAGTGTACTAGTAATTGTTATAGTTATTATTAATTCTTGACGCAGTATAGATAAAATAATTTTTAACAATTCATTCTAACATAATTTATTAATTATTGATAATTAAATCATTTTCTATAAAAAGTAATAAATATCAAATAACTTTTAGTGTACTAGTAATTGTTATAGTTATTATTAATTCTTGACGCAGTATAGATAAAATAATTTTTAACAATTCAT
>NW_001856095.1:0-837 GCF_000209125.1 Entamoeba dispar SAW760
ATAAATGAGGAGTATATAAAGAATATAAATATAAACATATATACATATATACATATATACATATATACATATATACATAATAACATAATAACATAATAACATAATAACATAATAACATAATAACATAATAACATATATAGTCATATAGTATAATAGTCATATATAGAATAACATAAGATGATAGGATTAATAAGAATAAAGATATCGATACCGACCATAGCTCAGTTGGTAGAGCGGAGGACTGTAGTTGTAGAATAGAATTCCTTAGGTCACTGGTTCGAATCCGGTTGGTCGGATCAGTTTTTATACTAATACATAGGTAAAGAACTAATATACTAATACATAGGTGTACAAGTAATATACTAATAGATAAAATTTTTATACTAATAGTAATAGTAATAGTAATAGTAATAAATAGGAGTTTTATACTAATAGATAAGAATAGGTGTGAAAAGAAATAAATAAATATATATATATATATAAGGATGTATATAGGAAAGTACATAGACATAAATAATAATAAACATAAACATAAACATAAATATAAATATAAATATAATATAGAAGAACATAATAATAATAATAATAATAATAATAATATATAATATATAATATACATATAAAGAAATATAAACATATAGATATATACATAAGCATAGAGTAATAAAGTAAAAGATAATATAAGTCTAATAAGTAATATAAGTAATATAAATATAATAAGAATAAAGTCAAAGTCGCATATATACATGGTATAGTAATCCATTGTGGTGTAGTTGGTAACATACAAGCCTTTCACGTTTGTGCCCCGGGTTCGATTCCCGGCGATGGAATTTTTTA
>NW_001856094.1:0-904 GCF_000209125.1 Entamoeba dispar SAW760
AAAAGGCGCCTCATGCAGGGCTCGAACCTGCGACCCTCAGCTTAGAAGGCTGATGCTCTTCCGACTGAGCTAACAAGGCCAATCGGTTATAGTAGAAATAGGTAAGGGATGATGATATTGAACACACTCATAATAACATAATAACATAATAACATAAGAACATAAGAACATAATAAAATAAGAACATAATAACATAATAACATAATAGGATAATAAAATAAGAACATAATAGCATGGATAATAAAATAAGAACATAATAACATAATAAAATAATAACATAATAAAATAATAACATAATAAAATAATAAAATAATAAAATAAGAACATAAATAATAGAAGTTATACACATAGGAACACTAAGAGATTTATATAACATAAATAATAAGCATACATACATACTCTACAAACACATATAGTCATATAGTCAAATAGTAATATAGTCAAATAGTAATATAGGAATATAGTAATATAGTCAAATAGGAATATAGTCATATAGTCAAATAGTAATATAGTAATATAGTGAAATAGGAATATAAACATATAAGATAATAAGGATATAGTATAGGATAGGTGTATAGTTGATAATAAGTAGTAGAAATAAGTAATATACATATAAGAAACATAGAGAGTATAAAGTTGGATAGGTATAGTTATAGGTATAGTTATAGTTATAGATATGGATGATAAAAAGGCGCCTCATGCAGGGCTCGAACCTGCGACCCTCAGCTTAGAAGGCTGATGCTCTTCCGACTGAGCTAACAAGGCCAATCGGTTATAGTAGAAATAGGTAAGGGATGATGATATTGAACACACTCATAATAACATAATAACATAATAACATAAGAACATAAGAACATTATAAAATAAGAACATAATACCATAATAACATAATAGGATAATAAAA
>NW_001856093.1:0-847 GCF_000209125.1 Entamoeba dispar SAW760
GTTATCTTGATGTCTCAAAGGATTTCATGGATTAAAATATGGTGATGATATGAAGAATTCTTTATTAGATTCTTTTGTTAAATATGCCCTTAATAAAAAAAGGTTTCTTGCTCAAAAAATGTGGAATGTAATGGTGGAATATAGTCAACTTACTATGAGATGTTTTATTTATCCAGAACTTCATCAAAAAATTATGAATACATCTGAAAGATTCATCATAGCTGTTTGTTTTTTAGTTTTCTTTTTTTTTAATAACTATTCTACTTTTAGATTAACTCATTTTAATTAGAATTTCCAAAGAAAAATAGAACAAGAAAAATCATTCCTTGAATCAAAACAAATCGTTTATCGACTTCCAGTAATATCAAAGAACATGTTTGTCTATGTCCCTTTAGAATAATAAAAATATAATTTAATACGTTTCAATTAAAATGACAATTAAATTATTAAAATAAAAGATTTTATTGAAAAAGAAGACTACTTTTAGTTGACGTTATATCTAGAACGACGATTATTTGGATTAGGTAATGAAGGAGTAGTTTGTGAAGGACTTGATGGACAAGAAGATTCGAGTGTATTTTTTAATCTTTTATTAATTCTTTTCATTTCAACTATTTTTTTTAAATAGAATTCATTTTCATTTTGTAATTGAGATAACCGATTAATCATAAAACAATGCATCTTTTTAGTATAAAGTAATAAAGGAGTAACTTCTAAATAATTATGTTTTGAGTTTTTGGAATAATGGAATATTCTATTGAAAATATCTGTATGTCCATTTAATTCTAATTCAGTTTGAAATCTTTCAAAATGGTTTATATATGATATATTCTTTAGTACTGATATG
>NW_001856092.1:0-964 GCF_000209125.1 Entamoeba dispar SAW760
CCATAGTCGCCTTCTAGGTATTTTTTAAAGGGATAAACATATATAAAAGGAATAAACATATATAAAAGGAATAAACATATAGACAGAGAGTGATAAAGAAGAATATATAGATAGATAATATATATATAATATATATAAATAATATATAGATACATAATATATATAATATATAGATACATAATATATATATATAATATATAGATAGTGATATATATATATACATACATACATAAGTGGTGATAAAAGTAGAATATAGTAGAATATATAACATAATATAAGATAGAAATATATATAGAAAGAGATAATAGTTAGAATATAAACATAGATAAAGTTCATAAGTTTAATATAATGGTATAAAGGTATAGTTATATACATAAAAAGTGGTCCCACCCAGATTCGAACTGGGGTCCTAAGAACCAAAATCTTATATGCTGCCCCTACACCATGGAACCGTTATGAATAGATGGGTAGGTGTAAGTAGTAAGTAGTAAAAGGATGTAAGAAGTAATAAGTAAGAAGTAATAAGTAAGAAGTAATAAGTAATAAGTAAGAAATGGAAGTAATGTAAGAAGTAATAAGTAAATAGTAATAAGTAGGAAATAGTAATAGTAAGAAGTGTATAGTAGATGTATAATAAAGTAATAAAAAGATATAAAGGTAAAAAGATGATAAATAATAACATAATAAATAGGGAAGATAATAAATATATATAAGCTAAGTGTAAAGATAGAAATAGGTAATAATAATATAAGGCGGCTTAGCTCAGTGGCAGAGCGTCTCTCTCGTAAAGAGAAGGTCATGGGTCCGATCCCCATAGTCGCCTTCTAGTATTTTTTAAAGGGAATAAACATATATAAAAGAATAAACATATATAAAAGAATAACATATAGACAGAGAGTGATAAAGAGATATATAGATAGATATATATATATATATATATAATATATATAGATACTATATATAT
>NW_001856091.1:0-4503 GCF_000209125.1 Entamoeba dispar SAW760
ATTGTGTAACCATTCTTCTTTCTTTTTATTAAATCTTGTTTTAATATTGTTAATTTCTTCTTCTAATGGTTTAATTTTATCTTCCATATCCATTTCTTCAATGTGAATGATTTTATCTATTAGTTCATTCTTAGCTTTATTAACTGCCTCTGAATCATCATTACATTCTTCTATTATTTTGTTCATTTTATTTTTCATTATCTCTATTTTATTTATTGTTTCTTGTCCTTTTTCTATTACTATTCTTCTTCTTCTAACTATTTCATCAATTCTATCAAATATTCCTTCTCCTCTTTTAATTGCTTGTTCATATGTTTCATTATCTTGTTTCTCAAATATTTCATTTTTAATACAACCTAAATAATAATGATAATGTTTAGTAGTATCATCAATTGATTGATAAATATTTGGAAGTGTTTCTACTACTTCTTTAATTAATTGGTTATTCATCACTGATTCCATTTTAATTTAATGAATATCAGATTAAAATCATATGATTAAATAATTAAATACACATTTATAACACTTCATTTTATTTATTATTTTAATAAATGTCATTTCATTTTTATTGTTTTAAATAACAATAATAAAAACAAGAAAAGAATAAAAATAATAAAAATAAAAAATAACAAAACATTTCATCATAATTAATGATAATATCACATAATAATGATATAAATGAAAATGAAATATAAATGAAAATACAATTATTCATAAAAATTAGTTAATTAATTATTATTAATTTTATTTTATATTGTTCATTGTTCAGGGGAGATTAACAATATCTCTATTTATTATTTTATTGTTTGTTGTTTATTTATTCTACTTCTTATTGTTATTTTATTCTTATTTTCTCTATTTCATTTATTTCATCTTTTAATTAATTTAATATTAATTTATTTAATTATATTTTGTGTAATAGATGTATAATTTTCTTTTCTTTCATATAATTGTTCAACTTCATTATTATTATCATTTCAATTGTTAATGTTATTCTTTGTTATTCTTAATCTTATAACTATTTATGTATTTATATTATTATATTTTATTTGATTTTATCTAATAAAATATTTGATATTTGATTATCAATTTATTCTCTTCAAAGATGTGTATGTCTATTAATTATTTTAATTTCATTTATTCTTTCTTCATTTCTATGTATTGTTATATCATTTGTTCATTTTGTTTATTTATTATTATTTTCTTATTTCTTATTTTCTTTTTATCATATCATTATCATTTAGTTGTTGTTCATTGTTATTTATCATTTATTCATGTAATTCTTCATATTTACTAGATTGTATTTGTAAATCATTAAAATATGATGTTATGTAATAATTCATTTCTTTATTCTTTTCTATTATTTGTTTTTTATTCTTTCATTTTAGTTATTATCTTTGTTGTTATTTATTCTGTTATATTTATTTTATTTTCTCTTTTATATTCTATTTCATTTATTGTTTTATTATCTCTTTCATCATCTAATTTAATTGTTAATTGTTTCATATCATTTTGAATAGATTTTTCATTAAATATTCTTCTTATTTTTCTTTTTCATTCAATTATTGTATTCTTATTATTTTATTTTGATTCTTTTTTTGTTTCTCTATTAATTATTTATGTATCAGTAAGTGTAACATATGATGGTGTTGTTCTATTTCATTGTTCATTTAATATATTTTATACTCATTCATTTTATCAAATATCAACACATGATTATGTTGTATTTAAATATATTCTAATATCTGTAATGTATATTTACTCATTTAATGTTTTATTTATTTCTGATTTCTTTTATATATCATTCAATTTGTATCATTCATGTGATTCATTGTTTATGTTAATATTTTATTCTATCATTTCTTTCTCATTTCTAAGTATTGTTTTGTTATTTATAATATTAAATATTTATAAATTTATGTTAAATATTTAAAGAGTTCAAAATAATGAAAGTATTTCTAAATTATCACAATTAAGTAACACCAACAAACAACATTAATGTCATGAAAACAGAGAGTATTTAATAGAAATGATAAATTGTGACAAAAACAAATTAAAAAATAGATGATTACAAAACTCAAAGAAAATCTATTTTAAGAAAATGACTTATAAGAAATAAAGAAAATTGAAGAATTATAAAAATATAATAAAAAAGAAATAAAAATAACATAAAAAAAATTAAAAATCGTTTTGGTTGGCTGAAGGGTAATTTGATAAAAAATAAAAAAACTTGAAAATCATAATTAATGTCCACTGATACGAGAAAACCACAATTTAATCTTGTAGAAAAAATTTTACAAACGGCAGTTGGACTGATATTAGACTCATCTTCATTACTTGTCTTAATTCAATTACAAAGCTGCCAGTCATACCAAACAGATAAAAGTATAAGTGAAGCAATTGGGATGCCAGTAAATAAAGTTTCTAATTGTTTAAAACAATTACAGGAACAAAAATTTATTGGTGAGCTTCAATTTTCTGAAATGAATGGAGACCGAAGAAAAAATTCAACGGCGTATATTATTAAATATCAAGAAACTATTGAAAACATTGTATTTAAATATTGTAAAATTGTTAATAGTTATAATGACTCACATATGGTAGAGGATGCTGTATACATGTGTCCACGAGACGAATATAAGTATTCATATATCGATGCGATGGATTATTATGATACAACTACTCACCGAATGTTTTGTCCTAATTGTGATACTCCTTTAGTATTAGTGGAGGATGATCATAGCCATGATAGAATTCAAAAGTTAAGTGATGTCAAATCACAATTAAAACCATTAAGAGATTTATTAGAACAATTGAGTATTGAATATAGAAGTGTTGGTGACTATCCATCCTATTCATTACCACCTAATACGGCAAATAATGGGAAAGAAAGTGGTAAGAAAAATGGTAAAAGAAGAGAAAGGATGTATGAAAGTGGTATACTGAGTCGAAGAAAGATTAAAGTTTCCAGTGGGCTTATGCCATGGGAATATGATGATGAAGAGGAAAAGAAAGACGAGGTTAGTCAAGTGATGGAAAGTGGTGAAGAAGATCTTGATATCTATTCAGGGATTAAATATTCTCAATATCGCTTCTTAACACCAGATAAAGCATTCCATCAAAAAGAAAGCCAAGTTGTCTTTGACTCACAAAGTACATCACCTGTTTTCCCAGCAGTAGTTAAAGCCAAACCACGAAATGGAAGCAGAAAAACTATTATTCGATCAGTATCTGCAACCCCTCAAATGTTATAAAAGTTGCTGAAATCTTTCATAAAGAAAGTCAATCAGTCAACACATGATTGTAATTAAAAATACTAAACAAAAAAGAATTTCAATGTAAAATTTTTTTTGGTTTGGTATTTTAAAGAGAAGTTTATAAAGTTGTTTTCTTCTTTTATTTATAACTTCTTTTATGAGTCCATCTTTACTTATTTTTACAATCAGAAAAGTTTATTGTAAATAAAAATGAGATTATAAATTATATTTAATGTAGTATTTTATTATTATTTATTAGTATATTTCTCTTTTTTCTTTTTATTTTTTTAATTATTTTTAAGTTCTGCATTGTTACTTTTCTATTTTTATATTTTTGTTATTTATTTTAAAATTAGATTAGATTAATTTTTATTCAGTTATAAATGAAATAAAATATTAATGAATATGTTAAGAGGAAGAAACCAAAAGAGAAAGTAATTGAAATTAATATCAATACTTTTAATTATTAATGTAGTTGATAATTACTTTTGTTAATCAATTCATTTATTTTAATTTGTGTCATATTCAAATCCATTATTATAAAATACTTATCATACACATCAACTACTGTATTGTTTTACCAGCTAAACTAATTAGGTCAAATGAATATTACACTTAAGACAAATCAATAAACTATTATTTCATCATATAAATAATGACGAATATGAAACTAATCAAATTAACCAAAGCGATAATAAAATGAATGCTAAAAGAATAGAAGATGATAAAAACAACAAATGAAAAACATGTTATCTAATAAATGAAGAAATGTAAAATTCAAAACAAGTCTATCATTAATTAAAGATAATTTAAATTTCTATAACTAATATCTGATATAATAATAACACTATGAAAATAGTTGATTAAACAAATAGATGAAAACGATAAATAAACAATAAGAAATAAAGAAAATAAAAGAGATTCTAATGAGAGATGAATAAAAACATCAAACAAATTATAAATTAAACCAAAATGATGCAATTTAATGTAAATAATAATAAATATAATTAAGTAAATGAATAAATACACTACCAAATCAAGTTTAATAAATAATAAAATCAATACAAATGAATAATAAAATGAATAACAATAAAGTAATATAATGAATACTCATTAACGATTCATCTATCATAAAATATAATAACCAATAAACTTACTATGATAAAAATAAAATAGATGATACAATATCATTATAAATTTACTATAACTACATTATCTTCAATTAGGTTTGATGTTGTACATAATT
>NW_001856091.1:4603-8437 GCF_000209125.1 Entamoeba dispar SAW760
TACAAACCCAAAACCTAAAGCAAAATGAAGTAATGGGTGTTTGTCATAAGCAAACAAATAAATAAGGTCTCATAGGAAAAGAATTTTGAGAGTACTTGGATAAGTGAGACTTTTCTGTGAATAGACTTATTTTAGATTTTTGTTAGATCTTTGAACTAAAAACGTTCAAGATAATTTAATGACATCAGAACAATTAACCGAAGCATTAAATAAACTACAACCTGTACCAATTGAAGAAACTCATTGTGTTGAAGAATTTATTGAACACTACAAACCTAAAGAGGATAACAAAAATTGTATAGTATTACAAACTACAGAAGGAAACAAAATTATATTAGTTCGTGATGTATTAACTATTATTGATATTTTGAGTGAATTTCCTTTCAACAAAACTTTTTGGTGTTCGTCTTTGTTTTATCCTGTAGAATTTCATGAAGATAAGATATTTGAATGTTTAACTGCTAAGTTATTAACTCATCCAAGTAATACATTATTGTTAGCATTACAAAGTTGGGTTGAAGAGTGTGGAGTTGAATTCACAGAGAAGTCATTGAATATTATCAAAGATGTACTTGACTATGTAGAGAAAGTAAATGGAGAAACGTTGAACGAAAGTATTGAAAAAGTGAAAAAAACTCTTTCAAATACTCATAGTAATGAAAATGAACCTACTTTTCAAATGAAATTTGATCCAGCACCTATTTCTATTGATGGGAGGTCAATGAAATTACCTGATTGGATGGCACCATCTAGTTATTCAGTAACAATCTTAAATAAAGATTTCTTAGAAATTGCAAATCAATTAATGATTTGTGAATTTTCATTCTTAGAGTTACTACAACCAAAGGATTATTATATTAACATTTTTTCAACAACTAGACCAAATTCTAATATTGAATTATATTATAAATGGAATCAAAAAATTACTAATTGGGTTGCTTATTCTATAATTAATCAAAAAAATGAAATGATTAGAGAAATGGCATTCAAAAATTTCCTTCAATTGGCAATTAAATGTATTGAAATTAAGAACTTTAATTCATTTAATTCTATTGTTAATGGGTTGACTCATTATGCAGTAGTTCGTATGAAAAAAACTGTAGCACAAAGGACACAAGAAGAAAATGAATTAATGTTTAAATTAATAGATATTCAAGGAGAAATTCAAAATTCAAATTACAGTATTTCATATGGTAAACCTGCTATTCCTTATTTAAAATTTTTCTTAAAAGAAATGAGTCAAATTTTTGAAGAAGAAGAAGAAATAGATGATACAAAAGAAAACATACTTCAAGAAGATGAAATGAATAAAATGATTGATATATCTAAAGCTTTTAAAATTGGTGAACTTATTAGCCAGTTAAAAGGATTTACTATTGAAAAATGTACAACCCAAGTCAATAAACAAACAAATGATTTCTTTATGAATGGGATTAGAACAATGAAGTTAAGTAACACAGATTTATTGAATTTGTCTATGGCAAGTGAACCAAATAATTAATTTTTTGGTTCATTGATGTTTATCTTTAGTTTAAATAACAATTCAAAACAATAATAATCAAACACAATATCAATGATAAAATATGAAAGAAATGAATATTAGAATATAAAGAACAAAGAAGTTCTGATATTTGGTATATCCATTAATTAGCGACTTGTTTAATTAGATCTAATAAAGGTTGTGGAGATGGAGGGGATTGTGCTACAATAAAAGGATGCCATAATAATGTTACAGCATCTGGTCTTTGATTATAATCAATAATAAGACATTGTGCAACAAAATCAACCAATTGAGTTGTCCACAACTTTGGATTTTTAAAAGAAGGAGGTTTATTTTCAATGACAGTAAGTAATTGGTCAAAACTAGTGACATGTCTATTTGGTGGATTTCCTTCTGCCATTTCAATAACAGTAATTCCTAAAGACCAAATATCTGTTTTATTATTATAGAAAGATTTTTTAATGACTTCAGGTGACATAAATAAAGGACTTCCAATAAAGTCTTCTGCTTTCTTATTTTCATTCTCTTTATATTGTTGAGATACACCAAAATCAGCTAATTTTACTTTACCTTCATTTGTAAGTAAAATATTTCCAGCTTTAATATCATGATGGATAATTTTAATACTATGAAGATAAACTAATCCTTTTAATGTTTCATTTAATACATAACGAAGTTGTTGTTCATTTAAATTTTCCATTGTTTTCTTCATAAGATCTTTAACACTTCCAACACCACACATATCCATAAGAATCCATAATGTATTTTCATCTATTTTAATAGTTCCATAATAACTTACAACATTAGGTGATCTACATTTTTTTAATATATCAATTTCACTTTTTAATGCATCAGTTTGTTGTTTATTAACAGTTAAAATTTTAATAGCCATTTCAAAGTTTGATTGTCTATGAACTGCATGATAAACTGTTCCAAAACTTCCTGTTCCAAGTACTTCTTTTAAACAGAATATTTCATTTGGATCAGAACCAGAAGTATCCCATTCTAAATCAAATGTAACATGTTGAAGATGTTGAACATTAGTTGGTGCACCAGTACATTCTCTTTGAATTAAATCAGCCCAAATTGTTAATTCTTTATTATCATTTGAAGTAAATTGATATTCACCTTCACTTGTTTTAATTTCAATGATATTTTCTCCTTTATTTGTATGTGTTAAATGAACTCTAGCAAGTAAAAGATCAAAACAACCAAAAGGTATATTTTTATCATTTTCTGGTTTACAATTAAAATAAAATAATTTATTTTTTGTTAATATACACCATCTTTTCTTTTTTGTTTGCATTTTCTTTAATTTTTCTTTAAAAAGAAATCCTTCTTTAACAATATTCTTTTTATCTTTATATTCATCAGTAATAAATGAATCTACATAAATATTTCTTCCCATAATCTTAACAGTATCAGTAAGCATTGATTTCCATTTTTCATATTCTGTTGATGTATTAAATCTAATAGATTTTCTATTATTTAAATGAACAAATGTAAACTCTTTTTCTGCTGCAACTGTTAAAACTTTTGATTCATGAATATAAAATTCAAATAAACTTTCTGATTCAGCAGGTGAATCAAAACAAAAAATAGTACCTGAATTCATCATTAACCATGCTTTTTTTGTTTTATTAATTGTAACAATACTAAAATCAGTAGATTCTTGAATCATTTTCATTGCAACTGTACTAATTAAACATGTTTGATGTTCTATAAGAACTTTTCTCCAACTAATATATTCTTCTTCACTTTCACAACTAAAATGATAACAATCAGGTTTGTTTTCATATTGAAAAACAAATTGTTTTTCTCCATCACTTCCTAAAAACTGAATATATGTATCTTTTAGTTGCATTTTTCCAATTGGAATTTCATCTTTAGGATTATTATAATAAAATAAAAATCCTCTACATAAAACAACCCATCTTCTTTTCCATCCACTAACTTTAGATACTTTCTTTTTTAATAAAAATCCTACTTTTTCACTATTTAAATATATTTGATGATAATCTTTTTCATGTGGTACTACTCTTGATAATCTTGCCATAGCCATTGGTTTATTAAATGCTTTAATTTCAATTTCATCTCCATCATCAATTCCATAAAAATCAATTCCATTATTTTCTACTAATCTAATTCCATCATTAAAACAACTAAATTCATATTTCTTCTGTTCATTTGTTAATCCTCCTTTAATTTGTGCTAAAATATCTCCAATTTTAGTATTTTTAGTTACTTGTTTATCAAACCTTAGTGTATGACTATCTATCATTAATACAACTTTAATTAATAATGGTTTAGGAGGTTCACTCATGTAATTTCTG